>NC_139462.1:211125000-211242500 GCF_057233095.1 Heloderma suspectum
ACCCTTCAAATAAAGTCCAGAGGGGTAGCCATGTTGGTCTGCTGCAGTAAAAATAATGGAATCCTATGGCGCCTCGAAGACTAACACATTTATTCCAGCATAAGCTTTTGTGGACACTGTCTACTGCATTTGATGAAGTGGACAGTGTCCATGAAAGCTTATGCCAGAATAAATTTGTTAGCCTTTCAGGTGCCACAAGGTTCTTTGCTGGTTTTACTTAGAAAAAGAAGAAGGTCCCATTGGCACCAATCTTGATCTGGCACAGGAAGTGCTGTGGAGAGTCCCGCCAACTGTGATGAATTAGAGATGGGGGAGAAATTCATTCACTAAATTTTGCACTTTTGAACCACCATGCAAACTGAAACTAAGTTATGCTTTGAAATCCATACTTTTCAGAATTTTGCAATGGAGTGGTCCAATTAAAAATGAATACAAAAATGTGTATATTAAAGGAAATAAGATTACAATGCATTATATTAAGACAACTGCTTGTACAAAATGTGTATATTAGGCAAAATGCATACCACAATGCATGCATAAGGAGAAATGTACACAAACATGCTTACGGATTTTCATGCAACCTTTCTCAAGAGTTTAGGATTAACTGGATAAATTCTCAAATTGTGAGATGAATTTAATTTGAGAACAGAAAAATGAGGAACTGAAAGGAACTGAAGTTGACAGATTCATCCACCCTTAATGAGTGAGGGGTGTTTTTTAAGTATAAAAGGAAAGAACAGAAGAAAACCCTCAACCATCTTGTCCTAAAATGTATGGTAAGGCAACCTTCTGAAATTCTGAGATATTTATCCTGTCCCTTCCCTGTTGGGGGGGGGATCCCCCCCCAGTCCTTGCCCAACCCCATGAATGACCAAAAAGAGTTGGGCTACATTCAGCCCACTTCTACTTTGTTTATTTAGGTTATGTAGTATCTCACCCTTCAGTTCCAACTCCAAGAGGTTCCCAGAGAGGTTTATGAACAAGCTAAACACAACAAAACTATTTTTAAGCATGACAACAATACAAGTTAAACAGAAGCAGCCAGAGTATCTCAGCATGACTACCAAGATCTAAAACTACAGGATAAGTTAAATGACCTTCCCCTGAAATATAGAATCAAAACAGAGAGTAATTTAAAGATGTAGCTAGCATATACACCCCCACTTTTCTTTTCTTTTCTTTTCTTGCATACACTGCATGTATGAATTGGCTTATCTAATACCAGGATGTTGGTGTCCTTCGGCAGCAACTGTACTGTGAATTAGGGCTGTGCAGCACCTTGGTCTGAAGCCATTATTCAACAGTAACAAGTTGAAGCGGGCTGTTTCAGAGGTGCCTCCACATGAAACGAAGCAGAGCGGAATGGCAACAAGGCACCCCAAAGCGAAGCAGCTTGTATACAAAGTGCCTTGTCCAACTCGGTGATTCATTCTGAGTGACCCAGACAGCCTGGTGCCAAAAGTATCAACTTGAGAAAGTTCAGTGAGGGGTTGAGGAGGCGGGAGAAGGTAAGGGAGGAGGAGGAGGAGGAGAGAAGGAAGGACAGAGCTTTGGCAAATGGAAACTCTAGTTGCCAAATCAGGGCTGAATGTAACCCAGCAATCTCCAATCAGTGACAGGTGGAGGAGGGAAGACTGAATAACTGGAGAAAAACAGTTGCGTTTGAGAGACAGATATCATTCTGGTGGTTTTACTTTGGGATGTAAGAAGCCACCCCCATTCGGGTTCTCCAGATGCCCCACACCCCCACCCAGCCCCTGCTCCACTTGCCAGTCTCTCTCCCTCCACCACAATCACCATGTTTTTTAAAAAACATGGCAACTGGAAGTCTATGTGCACATAGACTTATACGCAAAAAGCACTGTGAATCACCCAGGCAGGAGGAGAAGGAGGCATGGCGCATGTCCCCACCACTCTCTAGCTGTCTCCTCCTCACAAGCAGGGGATGGCTAGCAATCCTTGGGGTTGTTTCCACCAGCAATTTACCCCCTCAATTGACAAGGCACAGCATGATCCTGAGGCTCCAATTCTCCTTTGTTTGGTTTATTGCCTTAAGCAGAAACTTTGGCACTTTGTTATAGAGATCCTGCAGGTTAAAATGGGGGCTGGTTTCTGTCTTTGTGTTTACTGCTCTCTATCCCAGCACAAGCATATGTGCGTCTACTCAGAAGCAACTCCCATTGTGGTCAATGAGGGTTGCTCCTGAAATGCAGATGCATCTGGACTTTCAGGGGAAAGAAGAAAAGGGGGTAGGGGGTGGGTGGGGGGAAGCCTCTCTTATTGGTTGAGCAGCCCCTGCCAGTCATATGATGGTCACTCTAACCCCTACCCCTACCAGGAAGTATGTTCTGTGAAGCGATTTTTACTGCTCAAGTGAACCTGCTCATGGAGCCCTGCATGGACAACATTGCAGCAAAGCTGAATCATTTTTAAAAATCCATTACTCCTGCATTAGCTTCACCTTCCATTGTCATGGAAACACAGTCATAGACAGTCAAGCAGGAAGGAGGAGGAGGAGGTGCAGGGCTGAGAGGTAAAGCTCTTTGCTTTGAGATTTGCTGTGGAAAAAAAAAATCAAATTTCAGCTGCACCTAGCACAAAAAGTACTGGGCCAAACTGTCTGAAATCTGACAGGTGGGATCCCCTCGATGTTAACAGAAAGTCCTCAAAGCTTCATGTATTTATCATGAAAACTGGAAAAGTTATGTCCATTTGTATTTTCCCATGCAAGTCAATGGGAAAATGTGCAAACCAAGTGATCTGGATATCCGAATCTCACTTCAGATTCAGAACCAAGACAAAGCAGAATGAGTCCAAATCAGTCCAAGTCAAAGCTGGACTGATTTGGAGGGTCTGAAGTGGCATCTGAAGTGAAATGGGGGGTCCGTGCACAGCCCTACTGTGAATGGCCACTGTTAACAATGTGATTGTCACTGTCAGTACTTCCTGAATTTTTTTTCTGAGTTCAGTCTTTACAAGTATCTTCCATCCCCACCCCCAATAAGTACTGTACATAAACCTGAAACTATCCGTAACATTCCATGCATCTGATAAAGTGGGCTATAATCCACTAAAACCTATGCCAGAATAAATGTACTGATCTTTAAGGTGCCACAAGACTCTGTTGTTTTTTCTGCAATGAATTAATACAGCTACCCTTTGGAACGTATTGCAAAATACTGATCCCTAAAGCTTATAGATCATTATTTTGCAATAGAAATTGCAGGTGTACCCCCCCACCCCCACCATACTGATCTGGACTGGGCCCATAGTGTTGGAGAAAGGGTTAAGCCCCCTAACCCTCTATCCTGTGGTCCCAATCCAGATCAGATCCCTGTGCCTATTCTAGAGTACAAATAATTTAAAAAAAGATGTCGCTGATGGCTATGTTTTTAAAGTAATCTTGGCTTTGCTCCTCCTGGTAGGGATGGATGGAGTCACCCATACCCAGATTTGTCAGGCGCTCGCCAAGCCATTGCCGCTCCCCACCAACCCACCCCTCCTCATAGCACTGTGTGAACTTCACCACAGCCAGGTGAGCACCCGACAAAGCCATGGAGCTGCCTGTCCTCACAGCAAGCCACCAGTGTGCACAGCAATGGTGGCTTGGGTGCCTCTGGGTAGGGAATGTTACATAATTGGTGGCTGTAAAGGGCCCACATACACAACATTACAGATGTGAGTGCCAGAGCTGCCATTGTTGTGTGCACATGGTGGCTTGCTAGGAGGGAGGGGCAGCTGCTGGGTGCTCACAAGATTATAAGCTTATGTCCCTGCAGTTGCTGGGGGATCCCATCAAAATATGGCAATGGACGTGACTCCCTGATAATGGCCTCTGGCCACTAGTACGAAGCACCTCTCCAGATTAGCCAGCCTTGAGATCCCCACCCTGGAAGTGTCTCAGGGATTCATACATACTATTATGCTCATAGTAACCCCACCCCTATCCTGGAGCTTCAGCAAGTGGGATCTCAGCCAACATAGATATGACAACCCCGGCTACTCTCACACCAACAGACTGACCTTGAGATCTTGCCAGAGGCTTATCTACAAGCCTCTCAAGTTGTTATCTGTTGACTGAACAGCTTGAGAGGTTAGTAGATAAGATCTCACTGGCTAGAGCTCCAGCTGAGACTAATGGACTCTGGGAAGAAGCATAAAGAACCAGTAAAAGCAAAAGGCCCAACCAGACATCTAGGCACGAGAAGGAGCAATTGGTTGTACACCACTAAACTCCTTGAAATAACACTTGTTTTCCACATAGCCACTACAAACATAGTTCAGTGGTAGAGCGCATCCCCAGTTGCAGTCCCTGGCAGCTGCAGATATAGCTGGGAAACTCTCCCATCTGAAACCCTGGAGAGCCACTGCCTGTCAGGGCAGACAATTCTGAACGAGATAGACCAGTGATTCAACTCCGCATAAGGCAATTTCCTATGTTCCTGTTTTAGCATTGTTAACGTGTTTTGCTAACTGTTTGGATTCTCATATTATTCCCTTGCAGATTTGCTGTTTATATTTCTCTTATTGCTGTGTTTTGAATGGATTTGATTTTGCATTTTAATCAAAATTCTGTTCTTATTTGTTACTTTTTTATTGTTAACCTCCTTGAGCACCATTTTTGGTGGGAAAGTGGGATATAAATGTAACAAATAATAAAGAAATGAACAAAGACATCACAAGTCTTTCGGGTGAACCATACCAGCATGGGGCAGGGGGAAGCAGCCCATTATACTCATCATCTTTAGGGATGTTGTGAGCACCCGACTGGGTCTGGGACTCTGGTGGATTCCCCCGCCCCTGCCCCCTGGACCCTGCTCACTAAGCCTTGGGGTGCTCACATGCATACTCATCAATTACTGCACGGTGCAGGGGTGCCCACAGCCACCCACTCCTTGATATGAGATGCCATTTTTACACAAGATGGGGGCTCCTCAGTGTCTATATGTCTAACGTTCTTTTAACATTGTAATATTTTACCTTTTAAATTTAATTTATTTTTAAACTGAGTTTATGATTACAGGGTTGTTGTTGTTTTGCTTGCTGGATGAAGAGCTGTTGTTTTAATTTATCTTTTAATGTAGAATTGTATGGTTTTAAATTGGATTTGGATTTGTTTGTTTCTTTGAATGTTGTGTACACTGCCCCCTGGTATCTCTTGTGGATGAAGAGTGAATATATATATATATATATATATATATATATATATATATAAAATCTGTTGTTAGTCTGTCTTTCTGATATGAAAGATAGACTAATAACAAAGTAATTTCAAAATATATTTAGAGCTAAATGTTTCGGCTTCCACCCTTATCAGTAGCTGTGATGTTAAATGGATAAAAAACAGTAAAACAGTAGCAGAGGGAGCAATCCTATGGCTCCTTGACAGCAGCTATACGGCCATAGGATATGTTGTTTTCTGGGAACTGACATCAGAGCCTGCACTCCGAGGTTGTTTCCCAGAGATCTGACCTCCCCCCACTTCCATTCTGCTTTGGAGGCAGCGCAGAACAGCCCCGTCCTCCGCACTCGCAAGAGGAGAGCAGAGTGGCCAGAAAGGGACGTGGGTGGGGGCGTTCTGGGGTGGGGAGGGCGGAAATGCCTGTATGACACATCCTATGTGTTGTACAGCAGCCTCCTTCTCTGCTCCATCCCCCTGTGGCTAGACAGCCACAATTTGCTCTCTAGCCAAAAATGCAGGCAGGAAGAGCATGGAGGGAATGATCCCCTCCATGCTTCTCCTGCCCTGCTTTGGATAGGCGGTCGCCTCTGAGTTCGGAGGTGGCCACCTATCTGGATAGGACTGCGCCCTAAAAGAGGGGTTTCCCCACAAACCTGACCTGATTTCCTCTGCCCTCTAGCACTGCATTCACCACCAGAACCAGGACCTCTAGAATCTGATATGGATTTTGAAAGGGACTGGAATTCCCTGGAGTCATTCTGTCGATCTCTAAGTGGTCCATAAAGATGAGCCACTGGCAAGTTCAGTCCCTTTCTGAGATTACAAACATCACAGTAAAATCAACATAGTTGGTTCACATTTAATGTCACATAAAGCAAGCCAGCATGTGAACCATATCGTCTTCCTCAAAGTAAAATTGCTATAGTCAGTGGAAACAGCACTGCATTTCCAATGCTGGCTACTTAATTGCTAGGTCCACCATCCGTAAGTGATAATTTCATGAAAATTATCCTTTCTATGTAATTATTCAGGCATTCTTCCTCTCAGTTCATAGTTATGATGTACTTGAAAATATGCACTGAGTCATTAAAACCCTTCAAATGAGAGACACTGAGCTTTTATCTCCCATCTCTTGTACAGCTCCTATTGCCAGGAATCTTCTTGCTCACCTTTCACTCTCTTCTTCCTAGTTAATAATACACAGGACCTCATAATAGCAAAGAAGAATAGTATTTTCTTAGCAGTGGCAACCTCATTATCAAACTCTTCCCCGCCCCTGCCCCCACCCACCCCAAGCAGGACACTCTTTCCTCTACAGACTGACTCTGCTTTAACTTCCATGAATTTGACAAACTCCTTTGTATTCCAACAAGTGATTTATAGTGAGCAAGGCTAATTTTAATCTGAGAGGGTTTCTTCTGCTTCTGGATTATTGCTTTTAGGTAGGGATGGTGGAGAATTTCTGAGAATTTCTCCACGAATCTCGGGGAGGCCGAATGCCAATGCATTCGGCCCCCTGAAATTGGCAGTGAAATTCTCCACCCCCCCGCCCCCCCCGGGGATGGGACTTACCTCCTGCGAATGTCCCTCTTGGCGGTGGGTCCCAGCGGCGGTTCGGCGGCGGTTCAGCGGGGGCGGTGGCGGTGGCAGGTCTTCCGACCGGCTGCCGCCGCCACCATTACAAAATAAAGTAAAAAAAAAAAAACACGTGATAGGCTACGTAACGATTAACGTAGCCTATCACGGCTAGATTTCCAAAGTCAGCCGTGATAGGCTACGTTAATCGTTACGTAGCCTATCACGGGAGACTTTGAAAAAAAAAAAAAGCGCGTACGCAAATGGCGGCTCCCATGGTCGCCGCCATCTGCGTCCCTTATTTGGTCCTGGGTAGTCTACGTAAAGATTTACGTAGACTATGGCGAAAATAAGGGCAACGCCATTTGCGTTGCCCTCATTTTCGCCGTAGTCTACGTAAATCTTTACGTAGACTACCCGGGACCAAATAAGGAACGCAGATGGCGGCGACCATGGGCCTAGGGGTGAACGAAAGTCACTTACCTTTTCTCGCAGCTTTTTCGCGGTGGGGGGGAGCGCTTCGCTGCTCCCCCCGCGAAGTTCAAGCCGGGGGGGGAGGCTTCCCGCCTCGCCCGGCCGAAATTCAGGCCGGGGAGGAGGCTTCCCGCCTCGCCCAGCCGCGAACACGAAAGTAAAAAAAAAAAAAAGTCCCCTGAAAGGCTACGTGACGATTCACGTAGCCTATCACGGCTAGATCTGGAAAGTCAGCCATGATAGGCTACGTGAATCGTCACGTAGCCTATCACGGGTGACTTTAAAAAAAAAAAAAGCGCGTACGCGAATGGCGGCCCCCATAGGGAGCCGCCATTCGCGTTCCTTATTTAGTTGCTGTAGTCTACGTCAATGTTTACATAGACTACGGCGAAAATAAGGGCAACGCAAATAGCGTTGCCCTTATTTTCGCCGTAGTCTATGTAAACATTGACGTAGACTACAGCGACCAAATAAGGAAGGGGAATGGCGGCTCCCTATGGGGGCCGCCATTATCCGTACACACTTTTTTTTTTTTTTTTAAGTCACCCGTGATAGGCTACGTGACGATTCACATAGCCTATCACGGCTGACTTTGCAAATCTAGCCGTGATAGGCTACGTGAATCATCACGTAGCCTATCAGGGGACGTGTTTTTTTTTTTTTCTTTCATTGCAATGGCGGGGGCGGCAGCCGGTCGAAAGACCGGCTGCCGCTCCCGCCCCGCTCGAACACCGGACGAACCGCCAGCCGGACCCGCCGCCGGGAGGGACATTCAGGGAAGGTAAGTCCCGTCCCGGGGGGGGGGCGGGGGGGCGGGGGGGGGGTGCAGAGGATTTCTCCCCGAAACTTGTTCGGGGGGCCGAACACGTTGGCGCTCGGCCCCCTGAAGTTTCGGGGAGAAATTCTCCGCCATCCCTACATGGGCCCAAACATGGACCTCTGTTTTAAGATTTTATCTGGTACAGTCATCTTTGTTTTGATACAATTTTTTATTTATTTTAAAAATTATTATTATTTCATCAGCTAGAGTTTGACGAGGAAATTCAGTGTAAAATGTATTTTGCACTATTCTTTGAGGCATATGGATGTAAAAGTATTTCCCTGCCTGTTGTCATTACAGTGCCAATGGCTTGGATCCTGAGCTGCCTTTCTGTGAATGGAAAGTCTTCCACTAATGGAAGTGTGGGAGGTGATGTTTGCCCATTCCTCCTTCTCTCTGCATAGGGTGGCCCTGTATCCTAATTTACAGAGGACAGTCCTGAAATTGAAGAGGAGAGTCCTCTACCTGAAAGCATCATCTCTTTGATGGGCTTTCCAGCCCAAGTCTTGTTTAAAGATAAAGAACCCTAGGAAGAGAAAACAGAGACCTTGAAGCTGGCCATCAACAGGCACACAGGTCATTTGGCCACAGTCTTCCCTACAATGTATTATATTTTTATCTAATTTGGGATGGAGAACCTCAGGCCTGCAGGCCCAATTTGGCCATTCTGGGACCCTAATCAAGGTCTCTATGGTTCCCCAGATGGCCACACCACCATTCCCTGGCCCCAGCCATTTTTCCCCAACCACTGATCCTTTGGTGGTTTCCAGGCTTTTGTGTAGGGATGTATGAAAGTCACTTTCCATTTCGCGGATCTGCTTCGTGGTGGGGGGGAGGCACTCCGTCCCTCCCCCCGGAATCCTCGATGGGGGGGAGGCGCTCCATCCCTCTCCCCGGAATCCTGCCTGGCCAGCTCCACTCTGAGGGGATTCCGGGGAGCCGCTAGCCAGCTCCACCCGCAGCTGGACATCCGGCTACTGGGCAGCAGGGATGCAAATGGTGGCGGCTGTAGCTGCCGCTGTTTGCGTCCCTGTACTTAACTGTGATAGGCTGCGTAAATATTTACGTAGCCTATCACGGTAAAGTAAAAACAAAAAACGCGTACACAAATGGCGGCGGCTATGGCTAGAACCTAATATATATTTACATAGGCTAGAACAGCTAAAAATAGCAAATGCAAATGGCGGCCACCGTAGCTGCTGCCATTTGCATTTGCTGCACCCAGCAGCAGCCGCCCCCACCCCCGCCGCCACACCTGCCACCCCCGCTGCCCCCACCCCCGCCCCTGCTGCCCCTGCCACCCCCGCCGCTGCCCCTTCCACCACCGCCACCCTTTCCACTGCCCCTGCCGCCGCCACACCTGCTGCCCCCACCGTCGCTGCCTCCGCTGTCACGCCTTCTGCCGCCACACCTTCCGCCGCCCTGCCACCGCACCTTCCACCACTGCCGCACTGCCGCCATGCCACCGCCGAAGCTGCCGCCAAAGCTGTTGCATCTGCCGTAGGTAAACTACGGTTCCGCGGTGCAGCTGGGGGGGCAGGAGGCCATTCCGCCATGGATTCCGGGGGGCCGAATGCCAGTGCAACAACAACAACAACAATAATATCCCCAAATACAACAGTCTTGACACCCAAAAAGGCTCTCTGGAGAGAGAGTTCCAAAGCTGGGTGCTACCACAGAGAAGGCCCTATCTCTGGTCAGAACCCATCTCATGGTGATGGGACTGGAAACTGGCCTATGAGGCAGATCTTAATGTATGACCACTTCCATGTGGGGGAGTTACCTGAGTTGAAAGACATTTACGGAGCAACTGTATGCTTTCCAAAGGAGTGCTCCAAGAGTGCTCTCAACATCCAGTGCTCTGCTGTTAGACACCTGGCAGAACAGGAGGAGGGATGGAGGCAATTTTCACCTCTCCATCTTCCTTTCTGTTGGTTTTCTCACTAGACACACTTTTGAGTAGGGATGGACAGGTCCCTCCCCAGGTCTGGATTCTCTAGGTGCCTGCCAAGCCTCTGCACCTGCTCGCGAGCCCCCGGAACCGTGCCCAACCCCCTGCATTCACCCCAAGCCAGTCCAGTGATCTCTGTGGCTGCCATTTTGCAAAAAAGATGGTGCCCACAGATATGAACACATTTGCTCTTACACACAGTGGTGCTGTGACTGGCCAATATACGCAAGGTTACAGGTGTAAATAGGCCATAAGGCTATGAATGGCTACTTGTCCTGATGGCTCTATGCTACCTCCAGTATCAGAGGCAGTTACTGGGGAATATGAGTGGTAGAGTGCTATTGCACTCATGTCCTGCTTGTGGGTTCCCCATGGGCAGCTGGTTGGCTACTGTGTGAACAGAATGCTAGATAAGATAGACCCTTGGTCTGATCCAACAGTGCTGTTTCTCTGTTCTGAAGTTGTTATATGGTCCGTTCACCCATGCCCATTCAGTAACATTATAGGTGTTATATTTTGGAACAACTGCAGTTTCTGAACAGTCTTCAAAGGCAGTCTCACCTATAATGTATTACACTGATCCAAATGGGATGTTGGACAGGGTATAATAAAAATTAGGGATGTCAGAGAATTTCACCACAAATCTCGGGGAGGCCAAATGCCAGCACATTCAGCCCCCCCGAAATCGGTGGCGGAATGGTCTGCCCCCCCCCCGCCACCCCCGGGATGGGACTTACCTTGGGCGGATCTTCCTGGCAGCGGTGGCTCCGGTGGCGGTTCGGCGGTGGTTCGGTGGCGGTTTGGTGGCGGTTTGGCGGCAGTTTGGCGGCGGAGGCTGCGGCAGCTGGTCTTCCGACCAGCTGCCGCCACCGCCGCCATTTCCAGTTAAAACAAACAAACAAACAAAAAAATGTGATAGGCTACGTAAAGATTTACGTAGCCTATCACGGCTAGATTTTTAAAAAACACTGTGATAGGCTACGTAAATGTTTATATAGCCTATCACAGCTGATGTAAGAGAAAAAAATGCGTGTATGCAAATGGCGGCGCCCATGGGTGCCACCATTTGCGTTCCTTATTTTGGCACGCCTTAGTTTACGTAAACATTTACGTAGACTAAGATGGAGAAAATCAGGGGAACGCAAATAGCGTAGACACTACGCTATTTGCGTTCCCCTTATTTTTGCCGTCTTAGTCTACGTAAATGTTTATGTAGACTAAGATGTGCCAAAATAAG
This sequence comes from Heloderma suspectum, assembly GCF_057233095.1. NCBI lineage: Eukaryota > Metazoa > Chordata > Lepidosauria > Squamata > Helodermatidae > Heloderma > Heloderma suspectum. The sequence goes on from NC_139462.1 coordinate 211,136,240, forward strand.
GAAGGCAAATGGCGGTGCCCATGGGTGCCGCCATTTGCGTACACGCTTTTTTTTCCCTTTTAAATCAGCTGTGATAGGCTATGTAAACATTTACGTAGCCTATCACAGCTGACTGCAGGGACGCAAACGGCAGTGGCTATGGTTGCCGCCATTTGCGTCCCTGCTAGCCAGCGGCCGGATGTCTGGCCGCTGGCGGAGCTGGCCGGTGGCTCCGCAGAATCACTGCAGAGTGGAGCCGGCCGGCCAGAATTTTGGGGGGGAGGGATGGAGCACCTCCCCCCCCAGCCAGAATTTCGGGGGGAGGGACGGAGCGCCTCCTCCCCCACCTCGAATCAAGTTCGCTAAAAGGTAAGTAACTTTCGTACATCCCTAGGGTAGTCTTGTGTTTTTAACATAAAGCAATTTAATTTATTTAAAGTGTTAATAAGATACAGCTTTAATACAAGTTTTAAGAAGTGTTAACTATTTGGTAATCTTATCACTACCATGGCCAGAACTAGGGGTGGACGAAAGTCACTTACCTGTCCTGAAAGATTTCCCGCGGTGGGGGGGAGGCGCTTCGTTGCTCCCCCCGTGAAGTTCAGGCTGGGGGGGGAGGCTTCCCGCCTCGCCCAGCCAAAATTCAGGCCGGGGAGGAGGCGCCTCGCCTCGCCCGGCCGCGAACTAAACAGTTAAAAAAAAAAACACGCCCCCGTGATAGGCTACGTGACGATTAACGTAGCCTATCATGGCTAGATCTGCAAAGTCAGCCGTGATAGGCTACGTAAATCACCACGTAGCCTATCACGGGTGACTTAAAAAAAAAAAAAGCGCGTAAGCAAATGGCGGCCCCCATAGGGAGCCGCCATTCGCGTTCCTTATTTGGTCGCTGTAGTCTACGTAAATCTTTACGTAGACTACGGCGAAAATAAGGGCAACGCAAATAGCGTTGCCCTTATTTTCGCCGTAGTCTACGTAAACATTTACATAGACTACAGCGACCAAATAAGGAACAGGAATGGCGGCTCCCTATGGGGGCCACCATTATCCGTACGCACTTTTTTTTTTTTTTAAGTCACCCATGATAGGCTAAGTGACGATTTACGTAGCCTATCACGGCTGACTTTGCAAATCTAGCCGTGATAGGCTACGTTAATCGTCACGTAGCCTATCATGGGGGCGTTGTTTTTTTTTTTTCTTTTATTGCAATGGTGGCGGTGGCAGCCGGTTGAAAGATCGGCTGCCGCCCCCGCCCCTGACGAAGACCCACCGAACCGCCGGCCGGACCTGCCGCCGTGAGGGACATTCGGCAAAAGTAAGTCCTGTCCCGGTGGGAGTGCGGAGAATTTCTCCCCGAAACTTGTTCGGGGGGCCGAACACGTTGGCGCTCAGCCCCCCAAAGTTTCGGGGAGAAATTCTCCGCCATCCCTAGACAGAACACTGGAAACTGGGAGCTAGCTAATGTAATTGACTTGAACACTGTCTCCACATTTACTTTATGATTCTGTTGGTGAAAGAGCTAGAAATTTACTTAAAAAAAAATGAAAACTGAACATTTCATAGAATCATAGAATAATATGGTTGGAAGGGGCCTATAAGACCAGTCCCCAGAAATCTCTGAGACAGCCAGGTGCCCACAAGCTCTCCCCACAGGATAAGACCCTGTATATGTTGGAAATTAACACAAACAAAGAAATTGATTCCATATTTCATTTCAATCACCATGTATAATTTTGTGTTCCATTACTAGAAGCATTGCATATGGCCCAGGGGTGCTCTTTCAACTCCCACTTGACCAGACAAATGACTGTTTCTGGCAAATAAATCACTCCTAGCACTTGATGGACTACAACGGTACCCTAGGGTAAAGGAATGAGTATTAAAGAATTTTGTTGGTAGTGAAGAGTTGCCTTTAGTGATTCAGGAGCAGCTCCTGAAATAACATATATTTTGTAGATAGACCCATCTCTTTTGGAACTCTTTGCCCCTTTGACAAAACCTCCTGCCCCAAGCCAGATATTCCAAATGTATGTTTCAGAGAACTCTGAGTTGGCAGGTAAGAATTAAAAGGGCACCCCTGTGGAATATCATGTTTATGCAGTTCCAAGTGTGGCTCTCATACTATACAAAAATGCAGTGATATGCCCTGGCCAGGAGGGTTTAATGTGCTGAGATGCAGGAAGACGGATGGAGCAACCCGCTTTCTTTTCACCAACGCTTACTAAAAAGTAAAGTATAATCATGAAATGTTGCAGCCTCCCTGTAGGCATTGTAGGACCCAGATGCAACCTGATTCCATAACAGCATTGCTTACTTGCCTGCCAAGGATTATGCAGACATTTTGAGGAGGCTGCCCAGGGCATGGTTAGAAATCAGTGAGTGAATAGCTGGGATACAGCCAATTACTAGCAAAACAAACCAAAGAGGGTGGTGTAACCACCTTTGGTATGCTACATAACATTTGTCTTAAGCAGGCAGTGATATATCCGAATCTACTTGTCAGTCACTGGCAAAGGTCAGTCATGATCCATGACATACGGCACTTCCTGTCCAAAGCCCAGTTCCTTTCCCACAGAGATAGGAATCATCTTAAGAGTTCCACGGACTGCAGAAACATTCAGACAATGAAACCTGGTTTTGGCTACATTCACGACACAATGCAGAAATATGCCTGGCAAAACTCCAGGTATGTTTGCTCTGGAGTGGAACTGGAGGGGAGCCAAAAAATGTGGTGCCTTTGCAGTGGATGTGAATGTTATCCCATAGCCATCTCTAATGGCAGAATGAAGGGAAATCGGATAAAAATAAATAGTGTGGGGAAGACGAGGAGAAGGTATAATTAAATTCTACATATGAGAAGTTCCTGGGAGGGGACAGAAGTAGTAATCCTGGCTACAGCATCATCCTCTTTGCTGCTGCTGCTGCTGTTTAACATTATATAACAGCCTTTCCCAACTTGGTGCCCACCCAGATATGTTTGAATACAGTTCCCATCAGTCCCAGCCAGCATGACCAATAGTCACACTGGCTAAGGATGATGAGAGTAGCTGGCTGGGATGGAGAAGGACTGCTATATAGTTTCAATATTGATGGAGGAGATTAAAACATGGTTTCTTGGAAAGTAGAAGGCAAGGGTTGATTTGTGCCTGCAGAATGGAGTGGAGTATGGTATGGGAGCAAGAACTACATATAGGGTCCCAAGGCATAGTCTGAAGGTATTTGAGACAGCTGCCTTGCTGAAGCTAAGCAGGTCCGGGTCTGGTCAGTGCTTGGAGGGGAGACCACCTGGGAACCACATGTAGCCACCATGAGTTCCTTGATGGAAGAAAGGTGGGATATCAACGTAACAACAACAACAACAACATACAGGAAATGGTGGGCTAAAAATGGCCACAACTTGTATCGGTTACAGCTCACAGAGTTTGGCATGGAATAAAATAAGATGAAGCTGGGAATGCTTGAGGAATTTGATAGTTGAGAATTCCTATATGAAATTATCTGATCATAGGGCCCTGCCCCTGCTCTCCAGTTCCCGGACCATGCTCTAGCCCCTTCCATGCTCAGCGAGCAGCCTGCACTCACTCCAGTCACCTTGTCGAGCTCTGTGGTCACTGTTTGTTTGTTTTTTAATGACAATCACAAAAATGCAAATATTTGTGTATGTGCAAAAATATGTGCATTCATATAATGTGCATTTTCGCATACACAAATATGTGCAGTCACAAAAATTTGCATTTCCATGCATATGCAAATATTGCACATTTTTGTGATTGCCATTTTATTTTTCAAAAAATGGTGACCATGGAGCTAGACAAGGCTGCTGGGGTGATTGCAGGCTGCTCACCAAGAGGGGGCAGGGGGTGAGTGGGGGCAGGGTCTCGGTGACTGGGACTCCAGGGTGCAGGCAGAGGGGGTTCTCCTGGATTCCCAGACAGAATCAGTTGCCCACACCATCCCTATCGGATCAACAACTCTCAGACTAAAGTGCCAATTGGAACTTGGCAATCCACCAGGTTTTTCACTTCTCCCATCATTGTGACTCAGTTGTCAGGGGTTTAACTTCCAGCCCTATACATGTCTACTCAGACGTAAGTTCCATTGACCTGCAATCCTATACCTATTCATTTCGGAATACACCCCATAGAGCTCAGTGTGCCTTCTGAGAAATGTATGGGTTTGCAATGTAAATGTATCCAAATGCACATTTATATGAGTATTTTAAGAAAAAACAAATATTACACAAATCTATCTGTTTTGCTTTCTATAACACTCATAATTTTTCAAGCACAATTTTGTTCCATTCCTTTTCCGTATCAGTATGAGATTTCTTTTTTAAAATGTCTGCATGAAAATGTGCATGCACTTTCATGCACATTTTCATGTACACAAAAACTGTTGTACAGATTATCCCCTATTTCAGGCATTTTTGTGAGTAATTTCCCCTAACGTATGTCTTTTTGCATGCTTTTTTGCCAATGTACACATCTTTGCATATAATTTTCCCTAGCGCATTAATTTTTGTATGCATTTTGGATCTGAGATCTGTATTGCAAAATTCAGAGAAGTGTGAAAACCAAAGGATAATTGCATTCCGGTTCACTTATTGGTTCAGAAAGTGTGAATTAATTTGGCTTGTATTAAAATGCAAACTAAAGAAATTTCTCTCCCATCCCTAGTAAAAAGTAGCGAGGCTGCCAAATTTCATAATTAGTCCACCTGCTTGTTGAACCTTGCCTATTTGTAATGCTCTCCTTTTTAATAAGTCAGGACGGCAGTTCACAAATTCATTATTAGGTTTGGAAAAGTCACAAGTCACAACCTTCTCAGAATGTGTAATCTGGTAAACAATGTGACTTCTGCACAGGTGCTGCATTGGTTTGATTAAACCTTTCCTTGTCTAATCTGGTACTGCTTCCCTCCTTGGGGAAACCGTACCGGGTCAGCAAATGGCTGTTCTGGCTCCGTGAGAAGGAAGAGGACTTGGCAACACCCCTCCTAAATTTGTAGTCATCCTACCATCTTTTCAGCAGCTTCCAACATCACCACCACCATCACCACAGCCCTGGCTCTGAGGAGGTACTATACAATTTCAAAAGACAGCTCCCAAGATGCACTTTGATATTGTGCATGCGCAAAATATCATTTACATGGAATGAGAGTAGGGATGCTGGAGAAATTCGAGACGGATCAAAATGAGCTCAGATTTCTAAGAATCTGACCTGCAGAATCTACTGTGGACAGCCCCCCTCAGGCCGTGCGGAGTCCATGGACTTTTGGATGATTTTTTTTACTTTCCCGACACTTACGCATATAAATCCATAGAAAAAATATGTAAGTTTCTGCTGGGGAAACATTGAATGGAATGGGGGAAAATACACTAAATGTTACATACTGAGGTAAATTCTGTAAATACTTACGTATATACTTATGTAAGTATTTCCGTGAATATTTCCGTATTTCTCCACACACCGGAAAAAAAAATTTGCATCATCTGTGGGCGGTTGATGGAATGAAAGGTGCCTGACAATCTGCAAAACACAGATGGAGCAGATTTTACACAGTCCGTACATCCCTAAATGAGAGTTCACTTTGAGGGAGAACTCTTCTCTGCACCTACATGGGTGACTTCTAGGGATGGCAGAGAATTCTGCCACAGATCTCGCTGAGGCCAAATGCCAGTGCATTCGGCCCCCCGAAATCTGTGGCGGAACGGCCTGCCGCCCCCCCGTGGATCCCCTGTGGGATGAGACTTACCTGGGGTGGATCTCCCAGGTGGCAGCAGCTGCAGCGGCTGGTCTTCCAACTGGCTGCCGCTGCTGCCATTTGCAGTTGTTTTTTTTTACACAGACGTGATAGGTAGGGATGGCGGAGAATTTCTCCCCGAAACTTCGGGGGGCCGAGCGCCAACGTGTTCGGCCCCCCGAACAATTTTCGGGGAGAAATCCTCCGCCCCCCCCACCCCCTGCCCCCCCCCGGGACGGGACTTACCTTCCCTGAATGTCCCTCCCGGCGGCGGGTCCGGCTGGCGGTTCGTCCGGTGTTCGAGCGGGGCGGGAGCGGCAGCCCGTCTTTCGACCGGCTGCCGCCCCCGCCATTGCAATGAAAGAAAAAAAAAAAAGTCCCCTGATAGGCTACGTAACGATTCACGTAGCCTATCACGGCAAGATTTGCAAAGTCAGCCGTGATAGGCTACGTGAATCGTCACGTAGCCTATCACGGGTGACTTTAAAAAAAAAAAAAAAAGTGTGTACGGATAATGGCGGCCCCCATAGGGAGCCGCCATTCCCGTTCCTTATTTGGTCGCTGTAGTCTACGTCAGTGTTTACATAGACTACGGCGAAAATAAGGGCAACGCTATTTGCGTTGCCCTTGTTTTCGCCGTAGTCTACGTAAACATTGACGTAGACTACAGCAACTAAATAAGGAACGCGAATGGCGGCTCCCTATGGGGGCCGCCATTCGCGTACGCGCTTTTTTTTTTTTTAAAGTCACCCGTGATAGGCTACGTGACGATTCACGTAGCCTATCACGGCTGACTTTCCAGATCTAGCCGTGATAGGCTACGTGAATCGTCACGTAGCCTATCAGGGGACTTTTTTTTTTTTTTACTTTCGTGTTCGCGGCCGGGCGAGGCGGGAAGCCTCCTCCCCGGCCTGAATTTCGGCCGGGTGAGGCGGGAAGCCTCCCCCCCCCGGCCTGAACTTCGCGGGGGGAGCAGCGAAGCGCTCCCCCCCACCGCGAAAAAGCTGCGAGAAAAGGTAAGTGACTTTCGTTCACCCCTAGTGATAGGCTACTTAAGTTTTTACGTAGCCTAAAACGTCTGGATAAAAAAAAAAAAAGGCGTACGCAAATGGCAGTGGCTACGGCAGCCGCCATTTGTGTTCCTTATTTTGGGTCGTCTTAGTCTACGTAAATAATTATGTAGACTAAGACGGCGAAAATAAGGGGAACGGAAATAGCGTCTGCTACGCTATTTGCGTTCCCCTTATTTTTGCCGTCTTAGTCTACGTAAATATTTACATAGATTAAGACGGCAAAAATAAGGAATGCAAATGGCAGTGGGCATGGCCGCCGCCATTTGTGTATGCGTGTATCCGGCTGCAGACGTCTCTGGGCTGGCTGGGCCTGGCCAGCTGCTCCGCGGACCTGCCGCGGAGCACAGCCGGCCGTGCAGGATTCCAGGGGGGAGGAACAGAGCGACTCCCCCCGTCGAGGATTCCGGGGGGAGGGACGGAATGCCTCCTCCCCCCACCATCCACATAATCCGTGAAACGTAAGTGACTTTCGTACATCCCTAATGACTTCATTATTTTCTGAGTAAATAACAAACTCACTTGGAGTAAGTTCAGCCATTACTAGTAAAAACATGTGAAGGTGACATTAACCAGAAATAGACAGGTTTACCCATACCTTCCTGAAACTGGTGCCACTGTCTACTTACTGGAGTCTGAGTATTTTTGTGACAAAATATACTCTGGTTTTCAGGTCACCAGTGTGAGTTAGAACTTGATTACAGTATTTTACAAAGCACACATCTTTGTTCTGCTTGTAGGGAAAGATAATGCAGAGGTTTGTGCATAGGTTTTGCTGCCACATGGCAATCTTTTTTTGGGTAGTCTGTTTGTTACCTAGGAAACGGCTTTCAGATCGAACTCCAACGGCTACACTATTGAAACAGATTTTTGGAATTCCTGGTGACAGGCATGTAGAATTGATGGAATAAAGAACCAGATGCTCTCTGGCTGTAACACTAAATAAACTAGGATAACATTTCATTTCTGCATTCCACGGAGATTTCAATATAGGGTTCCTGGATAAACCAGGGCACTCTACACAAGACTACCATAATGGAACGTAACAATGGAAGAAAAGAGAATGGCAATGTATGTAGACAGAAAGGAAAGCATTCTACATAGCCAGCCTTTGGATAATGGCTGCAGGATACAGCGGCACAGTGGCACGATAACATGTCTCCACCGTGGTCAGTGTCAACAACATCTCTAGTAAATGATTATCCTGATTTTTTTACATTTTATTTTACAGATTTCTATACTGCACCTTCATCACCAAGGATTCTAGGGAGGTGTACATAAATGATCTCCATCAGTAGATGTTCATAAAATGGATGACAATCCATCAAAACATCACTTTTTGTTTTTTAAATCCCATGATTTCAGCCCCACAGTTGAGCATACTATATATTTAGGGCTGTATTCCAATGCAGACTTACCTGGGAGCAAGTCCCACTGCCTGTAGTAGGATATACTTCCAAGTCAACAAGCACTGGATTGTGCTATAAATCTCTTCCAGTGAAATCGATGGGACTTTAAAGCATTTACCTTTTGCTGGATCATGCTCCAAGCAAAAGGTAGTATAGAGGCTGTCAAGAACTCCATTTTCTTTTCTGTCCCAGCAATCCATGAGTTTCCATTTTGCCAGACTAAAGCTGCACAGAATCATAAACCACCTTTGTGCATGTCATCTTGTGAGGCTTGTAGCCTCAAGGTCAGACTTGGACCCAGTTAATTAGACTGAATGAGCTCAGCTGCATTCCTGTGGGAACTCTCATGCCCCATCCCCATCCCCGTGGGCCTGGGGCCTGGTCTCAGCCAGCCTGTGATTGAATGACAGTTATACATGGGGCTGCCTTTGAAAATGGCCTGGAAACTTCGGCTGTCCAAAATAAGGCAGTGAGACTGTTAACAGGGTATTGCCAATGTGATCATATTATGCCAGTACTTTTCCATTTGCACTGGCTGCCAGTCCATTTCTGGGCCTGATTTAAATTGATGGTATTAACATTCAAAACCATAAATGGCTTGGGGCCAGGTTACCTGAAGGATCATCTCCTCCCATTATATACTTGTCCAGTCCTCAGCAGTCCTTCTCCGGGAGCCCGTAGCAAAGAGAGAAGGTGGGTGGGTACTAAGAAAAGGGCCTTTTCATCTGTGGCACCCCGGTTGTGGAATGAGCTTCCCAGAGAGGTTTGCCTGGTGCCTAAGTTGTAGTCTTTCTGGTGCCAGGTGAAGACCCTCCTATTCTCCCAGGCATTTTAGTTGTTACGGTATTTTAAATCCTTGCATTGTTGCTAGGTTTTACTTGGGGATGTACGAAAGTCACTTACCTTTTCGAAGGGTAACATTCGTGGTGGGGGGGAGGTGCTCCATCCCTCCCCCCAAAATTCTGGCCGGGGGGAGGCGCTCCGACCCTCCCCCCTGAAATTCTGGCCAGCCACCTCCGCTCCGCAGGGATTCTGTGGAGCCGCCGGCCGGCTCCGCCAGCGGCCGGACATCTGGCCGCTGGCTAGCAGGGACGCAAATGGCGGCAGCCATAGCCACCACCATTTGCATCCCAGAAGACAGCCGTGATAGGCTACGTAAATGTTTGCGTAGCCTATCACGGCTGATTTAAAAGAAAAAAATGCGCGTATGCAAATGGCGGCACCCATGGGCGCTGCCATTTGCGTTGCTTATTTTGGCACGTCTTAGTCTATGTAAACATTTACATATTACAAGACGGCGAAAATAAGGGGAACGCAAATAGCGTAGCGTCTACGCTATTTGCGTTCCCCTTGTTTTCGCCGTCTTAGTCTACGTAAATGTTTACATAGACTAAGATGTGCCAAAATAAGGAATGCAAATGGCGGCGCCCATGGGCGCCGCCATTTGCGTATGCGCGTTGTTTTTTTTCTTTTAAATCAGCCGTGATAGGCTAGTTTTTTAAAAATCTAGCCGTGATAGGCTATGTAAATCTTTACGTAGCCTATCATGTTTTTTTGTTTTTGTTTTTGTTTAACTGGAAATGGTGGCAGTGGCAGCCGGTCGGAAGACCGGCCGCCGCAGCTGCTACTGCCGAACCACCGCCGAACCGCCGCCGGAGCCACCGCCACCAGGAAGATCCGCCCAAGGTAAGTCCCGGGGGGGGCAGGGGGCAGACCATTCTGCCACCGATTTTGGGGGGCCGAATGCGCTGGCATTCGGCCTCCCCATGATTCGTGGTGGAATTCTCTGACATCCCTAGTTTTACTTTTATTTTATATTGGAGTTTTAAATGTTTACACTCTTATATTTTACCTTATGTTGTATTTTATGGTTTTAATTGTTGTGAACTGCCCAGAGAGCTTCAGCTATTGGGCTGTCTAGAAATGTAATAAATAAATAAATCTCCTTGGCGTTAGGGATGTACAAAAGTCACTTACCGTGTCGCAGATCTGCTTCTTGGTGGTGGGGAGGCGCTCCGTCTCTCCCCCCAGAATCCTCGATGGGGGGGAGGTGCTCTGTCCCTCCCCCTGGAGTCCTACCTGGCCGGCTCCGCTCCGCGGGGATTCCGTAGGGCCTCCGGTCGGCTCCACCCACAGCCAGACATCCGGCCGCTGGGTAGCAGGGACACAAATGTTTGCGTCCCTGTACTTAGTCATGATAGGCTACGTAAATATTTACATAGCCTATCACGGCAAAGTAAAAAAAAAAACGCGTATGAAAATGGCGGCAGCTATGGCGGCCGCCATTTGGGTTCGCTATTTTTTGCTGTTCTAGCGTACGTAAATATTTTTCACCGTAGCCACCGCCATTTGGGTATGCTGCACCTGGCCACGGCTGGCCAGGAGACCAGCCGCCACCGCTGGCATCGCCGCCCCTGCTGCCGCCGCACTCGCCGCCACACCGCTGCACCCACCGCCACCACCCCGTTGCACCCGCTACTGCCGCACCTGCCAAAAAAGCACCAGCAAACAACAGGAGGTAAGCTCCGTTCCACATGCATTTCGCGGGGTGGGGGGTGGGGGGCTTTGCTCCGCCACAGATTCCAGGGAGGCCGAATGCACTGGCATTTGGCCTCCCTGGAATCTGTGGCGAAATTCTCCACCATCCCTAGATAAAGCCCTAAACAATCAGCACCAGGATATTTGAGAGACAGCCTTCTCCCTTACTACCCTGCTTGGGCACTGTGGTCACCAGATGAGGCACTCCTGTCTCCTGATGGTTCCACATGGACCTATGGTCCATTTGAAGTCTACTGGGCACAAAGCCTTCGGAGTATTGGCTCCCTGTCTGACAAACTCTCTGCCTGTTGATGTCAGGCAAGCACCAGCATTTTGTTTTTGGTGCCCGCTGAAGACATTTTTATTTAAACAAGCCTTCCCTGATTGACCAGTGTTATTGTCATAATCAGTTTTAAAAAATAGTGCTGTGCCAAAAAAATTTCCCCACATTTTCTTTGACCATTCTCATTCAATTTGATAGAAAAGAAATTGCTTTCAAAAAGAAATAAATTCAAGGGAGAAGAATTTTGGGGGAAATGTTCATGGGTTGGGTTTGGGGTTCCTGTGCTTACTTATGAGGTGGCCATGGAGCTTAATTTACTTATCAGATGGCCTTGGAATGTATAGAGATTCATTGTACAGCCATCTCTGAGGCAACCTTTACCCTCCTCAGCTTTCCACATGCCAATTAAAGCCATCATGAAGAAGATATCATGAGGCAATTCCTCCCATAGGGCTTTTTCATTTCAGGAATGGCAGGTGACCTGGGAGACTGCAGAGTAATGGAAAGATGTGTAATATTGAGTGAAAACACAGGCAGAAAACACAGGGATTATGTAAGCTCAAAAATACCACCGAAAGAAATTCAAAATTCTGTCTCAGAAGAGTGGAGGACTCAACACAATTGCAGAGGAAGTGCAATAAACCAAAAACCTTTAGGAACTCTGCCACAACCCCTGCCAATAGTGACCCCTAGGGTTGGCGGAGAATTTCTCCACGAATCTTCGGGAGGCCGAGTGCCGACACATTCGGCCCCCCAAAAGTGTTGGGGAAATTCTCCACCGGGCCCCCGCCCCCCCGGGATGGGACCTACCTTCGGCGAATGTCCCTCTCGGCGGCGGGTCCCGGCAGCGGTTCGGCGGCGGCGGCGGCCGGTCTCCCGACCGGCCGCGGCCGCTGCCATTGCAAAAAAAAAAGGTAAAGTAAAAACACACACACACACACCCGTGATAGGCTACGTAACGATTTACGTAGCTTATCACGGCTAGATTTCCAAAGTTAGCCATGATAAGCTATGTAAATCGTCACGTAGCCAATCACGGGTGACTTTGGGGGGAAAAAAAAGTGTGTACGCAAATGGTGGCGCCCATGGGGCGCCGCCATTTGCATTCCTTATTTTGGCACGTGTAGTCTACGTAAACATTTACGTGGATTACGGCAAAAATAAGGGCATGCTATTTGCGTTGCCCTTATTTTCGCCGTAGTCTACATAAATCTTTACGTAGACTAGACGTGCCAAAATAAGGAACGCAAATGGCGGTCCCCATGGGAGCCGCCATTTGCGTACGGGTTTTTTTTTTTTTCAAAGACACTGTGATAGGCTACGTGATGATTTACATAGCCTATCATGGCTGACTTTGGAAATCTAGCCGTGATAGGCTACGTAAATCGTTACGTAGCCTATCACGGGGGTGTTTGTGTTTTTACTTTTTTTTTTGTGGCCGGGTAGACGGGGCGCTCCTCCCCGGCCTGAATTTTGGCAGCAAGGGATGGGGCACCTCCCCCCCGGCCTGAATTTCGGCCAGGCGAGGTGGGGCGCCTCCCCCCCTCGCCTGAACTTCAGGGGGAGAAGCGAAGTGCCTCCCCACCACCACGAAGCAAGCTGAGGGACAAGGTAAGTCCCTTTTGTCCATCCCTAGTGACCCCTCTCTGTAAGAAACTGTTGAAGAATTTCTCCTCCCCTAGGAGAAATTTGGTCAAATTCCCCCCCTCCCCAATTTCTCTGCCCACAAAAAAAGCTGGAGGGGTGGCAGCGGCGGCGGGGCGGTGGTGATGGGGGTGATGGAGGGGGCGGCGGGGGCGGCGGCAGGTGTGGCGGCAGCAGGGGTGGCGGGGGCAGTGGCAGGTACGGCGGCGGGGGCTCCAAATCCCCTAATGACCACTCCCAGCAGCTTCATATAGATGTTGAACAGCATTGGGGACAAGATGGTACCCTGTGGAACACCACAGCTCAATTGCCAAGGGGCTGAATAGTCACCCAGTGTTAATCTCTGATATCAACCCTGCAGATAGGACTGGAACCACTGTAACACAGTGCTTCCAATGCCCTATCCAGTGTGCTGGTCAAGGAGGGTACCATTGCTGATGGTATCAAAAGCTGATGAGACATGAAACAGAATGAATGAGGTCAAACTCCTCCTGTCCTCTTGATAAGGGGCAACCAAGGCTGATTTGGTCCCATAACCAGGCTGAAACTAGGGATGTACGAATTGTGCTCATACTGTTCCGCTTGACTTCAGCAGTTTGCATCCTCTGTCCCGTTTTGCTGGCCACAAGCCCCCCAAATCCTCTGGGGTTTTTTCTGCCTCAGAAGTTACGTAAATAAATCCGCACCATCCGTTGAAAAATCCTCCTCACCCAACAGCTGCCTGTACCATTCCGCCATCCCGCAAACACTATCCTTCGTAAATAATTACATAGTTTCCGTTGGCCAGAATTGACCCTATGTAACTTCTGCTGCACTCGCCATTGTTTGTTGTGATTGCTAACGTATTTTCTCCCTAGGGGGGAATCCCCCCATAACTTCTGCCACGCTCGCCATTGTTGTGATTGCTTGGCTGGAACTTTCCCGCTATTTTCGTAATTGTTTACATATTTTTTTTCATTGCTGCCTGGAATGTTTCCTGCCCTCTCTGCGCTTCCCCGCTGTCTTGTTTTCTCTGACAGGGACTGTGATTTTATTAAATTCTGTGTATTTGTGCTTGATGTTCCTTGCATTTACTGGTCTTGTTAACCTCAGAAAACCCTCTCCCAAATAAAAAAAAATGGGGCTGCAGCTCTGCTTCCACAAAATCTGTCCTCAACTTCCTGCTAACTTCCTGAATGTCATCTGCAACTGTGTTTGCGTCTGCGTGGTGATTTGTGGGTGGAGTTCTGTTGTGTGGTGGTGGTTGTGTGTTAGTGGTGGTGCTTATTGGATTTGCTTGTATCAGTGTTGTATGTGCATTGTGGTGTTTTTGTCTGGTCTGTGTGTGTGTGTGTGTGTAGTTGTGCACTGTCATGTTTTTGTCTGGTCTGTGTGTGTGTGTGTAGTTAAGTGGTGGTTGTGTGTGGCTGTCTGGTGTGTGTGTGTTTGTGTATAGTAGTGTGTAGGGATGTACAAAACTCACTTACCTGTTCGCAGATGTGATTCACGTCCCTCCCCCCGGAATCTTCGATGGGGGGGAGGCAATCCAGTCCTCCCCCCCAGAATCATGCCCGGCCTGCTCCACTCTGGGCTGTCCGCAGCTGGATTTCCGGCCGCGGATGGGCTGGTGAGGACACAAATGGCAGCCGCCGTAGTGGCCGCCATTTGCGTCCAGCCAGGCTGCCGTGATAGGCTATGTAAGAGTTTACGTAGCCTATCACGGCTAACCTCCCCCCCAAAAAACCCCCAGCAGACACAAATGGTGGTGGCTACAGCAGCCGCCATTTGCATTCCCTATTTTTCACCTTTCTAGCCTCCTTAAATATTTACATAGGCTATTACAGCGGGAAAAAAAAGGAACGCAAATAGCGCCCACTATGGCATTTGTGTTCCCTATTTTTCGCCGTTCTAGCCTACGTAAATATTTATGTAGGCTATTACGGTGAACAAAAAAGGAACTCAAATAGCACTCACAATGCTATTTGCGTTCCCCCCCCTTTTTTTTTTTTTTGCTGTAATAGCCTACGTAAATATTTACATAGGCTAGAATGGTGAAAAATAGGGAACGCAAATGGCGGCTGCCGTAGTCGCCACCATTTGCGTACGCTGGTTTTTTTTTGGGGGGAGGTTAGCCGTGATAGGCTATGTAAATTCTTACGTAGCCTATCACACAGCTGTAAGGACAGGAATGGCAGCCGGCCGCAGCAGCCTGGCTGCGGCCGGCCAGGAGACCAGCCACCAGATCTGCCGGAACTGCCGCCGCCGCATCCGCCCCAGGTAAGTGCCATCCTGAGGGATTCCATGGGGGAGGCGGGGGGCAGGAGGCCATTCTGCCACAGATTTTTTTGGGGGGCAGATTCTTTAGAATCACTGGAATCCGTGGCAGAATTCTCTGCCATCCCAAGGCGCATTGTGCCTTGCTGGTGGAGGAGGCACTGAGGGCTGCAGAGAGGGAGAGGAGAGAGGAGGAGGAGGAAGAGGAAGAGGAAGAAGAGGAGGAGGAAGAGGCAGAGACCCAGGAGGAGATCCAAGAGCACCAACTGCAGCCAGAGCCAGCAACAAGAAGAGCAGCATCTGTGGAAGAAGACCACCCTTCTTCCACAGATGAAGCCCCTCCTCTTGTGCTGCTGAGGCGTCTCTTGACAGATGTCCAGAGGCTCAGCAGGACCTGTAAGTAGTACTACAGAATGGCACCTGAGCTAACAACTCTGCCTGCAAGATGCATATTACCATTGTGCTTTATTCTTCTCTTTCTACACACAGGTGATGACCTTCAAAGAAGGGTGGAGGCCACAGAGCGGGAACTGCATCCTCCTCCGAACTGAGGCCTGCAGGCAGCCAGTGCCCAGCCCAATGTTACAATTGTTTCTGTGTTCTGTTTTGATCTGTTCTGTTTGTATATAAAGTTCTTACTAAAAAAAGTTAACAATTCCTTGGTTCAAGTCCACAGATATAATTTTTTTAAACTAGATCATTTTACTAGGGATGTATGAAATCCACTTACCTTTTTGCAGATTGTGTTCATGGGGGGGGAGGCGCTCCCTCCCACCCCCTGGAATCCTCGATGGGGGGGGAGGCGATCCGGTCCTCCCCCCCGGAATCCTGCCCGGCCGGCTCTGCTCCGTGGTGGCTCCGCAGAGCAGCCGGCCAGCCAGGGCCGTCCGCAGCCGGATTTCCGGCCATGGACTGGCTGGTGCAGACAAAAATGGTGGCCGCCGTAGCAGCCGCCATTTGCGTCCAGCCAGGCAGCCGTGATAGTCTACACAAGTCTTTACATAGCCTATCACAGCTGGGCAAAAACAACCAAAAAACCCCCCGGCATACGCAAATGGCCGCCATTTGCATTCCCTATTTTTCGCCGTTCTAGCCTACGTAAATATTTATGTAGGCAATTACGGCAAAAAAAAAAAGGGAACTGCAAATAGCGTAGTGGGCGCTATTTGTGTTTCTTTTTATTTCGCTGAAAACGCCTATGTAAATATTTACGTAGGCTAGAACGGCAAAAAATAGGGAGCGCAAATGGTGGCTGCCATAGCCGCCGCCATTTGCGTATGTCAGGTTTTTTTGGGGGGGTAGCTGTGATAGGCTACATAAATTCTTACGTAGTCTATCACAACTGCAAAGATGGCAATGGCGGCCTTAGCAGCCTGGCCGCGGCCGGCCAGGAGACTAGCCGCTGCCGCTGGAGCCACTGCCACTGCTGGAACTGCCACCGCCACTGCCGCATCCGCCGCATCTGCCCCAGGTAAGTTCCATCCTGGGAGATTCCACGGGGGGGGGCGGGGGAGCAGGAGGCCATTCTGCCATGGATTCCGGGGGGAATCCCACCACTGGAATCCGTGGCGGAATTCTCTGCCATCCGTACATTTTACACAATGATCTCTGTGTTTGCTTACTGTTAACCACAACAAGAATGCTTTCCAAGCCAAACAAGCCCAACTGCTGTAAGCTTCCCTCATAGGGAGATAGTCAGTCAGCATCCCTGATGTTATGAAGTATGCTTTATTTTACGTGGAGGTGCATATCACATACGTGTAAACTAAACACATACCAGAGGGATCTTTTCACCTAGAACTCTCGGTGCTTAGGAAAACCCAAAAGCTGAGGGAGTCAAGAGAGAGATCACAACAAGGTCTTTGAAAGCAATTCCTTGATTTATGAAAGAAGAATTTAAAATGAATTAAAAGCACACATCAAGAGAATTAGAACTATACATACAGTTGGGGAATCAGAATCATACTAACATTCAGAGGGGTAAAGATGCACATATACAGTCAACTAGGGATGGCGGAGAATTTCTCCCCGAAACTTCGGGGGGCCGAGCGCCAACGTGTTCAGCCCCCCGAACAAGTTTCGGGGAGAAATTCTCCGCACCCCCCCACCCCCCGCACCCCCCCCGGGATGGGACTTACCTTTGGCGAATGTCCTTCCCGGCGGCGGGTCCGGCCGGTGGTTCGGCAGGTGTTCATCCGGGGTGGGAGCGGAAGCCGGTCTTTTGACCGGCTGCCGCCGCCACCATTCCAATAAAAGAAAAAAAAAAAAACTCCCCCGTGATAGGCTACGTGACGATTAACGTAGCCTATCACGGCTAGATTTGCAAAGTCAGCCATGATAGGCTACGTAAATCGTCACGTAGCCTATCACGGGTGACTTAAAAAAAAAAAAAGCGTGTACGGATAATGGCGGCCCCCAGAGGGAGCCGCCATTCCCGTTCCTTATTTGGTCGCTGTAGTCTACATAAAGATTTACGTAGACTACGGCGAAAATAAGGGCAACGCTATTTGTGTTGCCCTTATTTTCACCGTAGTCTATGTAAATCTTTACGTAGACTACAGCGACCAAATAAGGAACGTGAATGGCGGCTCCCTGTGGGGGCCGCCATTTGCGTACGCACTTTTTTTTTTTTAAGTCACCCGTGATAGGCTACATGACGATTAACGTAGCCTATCATGGCTGACTTTGCAGATCTAGCCGTGATAGGCTACGTTAATCGTCATGTAGCCTATCGCGGGGGAGTTTTTTTTAAAAAAAAAAACTTTTGAGTTCGCGGCCGGGCGAGGCGAGGCGCCTCCTCCCCGGCCTGAATTTCGGCCAGGCGAGGCGGGAAGCCTCCCCCCTGGACTGAATTTCGGCTGGGCGAGGTGGGAAGCCTCCCCCCTGGCCTGAATTTCGGCCGGGCGAGGCGGGAAGCCTCCCCCCCGGCCTGAACTTTGCGGGGGGAGCAGCGAAGTGCCTCCCCCCCACCGCGAAATGCTTCGAGGACAGGTAAGTGACTTTCGTCCACCCCTACAGTCAATAGCGAAGTACACTGGGATGCATAGAAAACTGTGCGTGTGTGTAGTAGGGATGTACGCTGTTGCATAGTCTGCCACACACAGTTGGTCAGTGCAACTAGGGATGTACGAAAGTTCTGCCACGGATCTCGGGGAGGCCGAACGCCAGCGCATTCAGACCCCCAAAATCGGTTGCGGAACAGCCCACCCCCTGCCCCCCTGGGATGGGACTTACCTTGGGCAGATCTTCTTGGCGGCGGCAGCTCTGGCAGCGGTTCGGCAGTGGTGGCTGTGGTGGTCGGTCTTCCGACCCGCAGCCGCCGCCGCCATTTCCAGTTAAAAAAAAAAAAAAAAAAAACGTGATAGGCTACATATAGGGATGGCGGAGAATTTCTCCCCGAAACTTCAGGGGGCCGAGCGCCAACGTGTTCGGCCCCCCGAACAAGTTTCGGGGAGAAATCCTCCGCCCCCCCGCCCCCCGCCCCCCCCGGGACGGGACTTACCTTCCCTGAATGTCCCTCCCGGCGGCGGGTCCGGCTGGCGGTTCGTCCGGTGTTTGAGCGGGGCGGGAGCGGCAGCCGGTCTTTCGACCGGCTGCCGCCCCCGCCATTGCAATGAAAGAAGAAAAAAAAAAACGTCCCCTGATAGGCTACGTGACGATTCACGTAGCCTATCACGGCAAGATTTGCAAAGTCAGCCATGATAGGCTACGTGAATCGTCACGTAGCCTATCATGGGTGACTTTAAAAAAAAAAAGTGTGTACGGATAATGGCGGCCCCCATAGGGAGCCGCCATTCCCCTTCCTTATTTGGTCGCTGTAGTCTACGTCAATGTTTACATAGACTACGGCGAAAATAAGGGCAACGCTATTTGCGTTGCCCTTATTTTCGCCGTAGTCTACGTAAACATTGACGTAGACTACAGCAACTAAATAAGGAACGCGAATGGCGGCTCCCTATGGGGGCCGCCATTCGCGTACGCGCTTTTTTTTTTTTAAAGTCACCCGTGATAGGCTACGTGACGATTCACGTAGCCTATCACGGCTGACTTTCCAGATCTAGCCGTGATAGGCTACGTGAATCGTCCCGTAGCCTATCAGGGGACTTTTTTTTTTTTTTTTTACTTTCGTGTTCGCGGCCGGGCGAGGCGGGAAGCCTCCTCCCCGGCCTGAATTTCGGCCGGGCGAGGCGGGAAGCCTCCCCCGCCGGCCTGAATTTCGGCCGGGCGAGGCGGGAAGCCTCCCCCCCGGCCTGAACTTCGCGGGGGGAGCAGCGAAGCGCTCCCCCCCACCGCAAAAAAGCTGCGAGAAAAGGTAAGCGACTTTCGTTCACCCCTAGCTACATAAAGATTTACGTAGCCTAACACGGCTAGGTTTTAAAAAAACGCCATGATAGGCTACGTAAATGTTTACGTAGCCTATCGTGGCTGACTTTAAAACAAAAAAACAAAAAACGCGCGTACGCAAATGGTGGCAGCCATGGCAGCCGCCATTTGCGTTCCTTATTCTGGCACGTCTTAGTCTACGTAAACATTTACGTAGACTAAGATGCCGAAAATAAGGGGAACGCAAATATTGTAGCGTCTACGCTATTTGCGTTCCCCTTATTTTCGCCATCTTAGTCTACGTAAATGTTTACGTAGACTAAGACGTGCCAAAATAAGGAACGCAAATGGTGGTGGCCATGGCCGCCGCCATTTTTTACGCGCGTTTGTTTGTTTTTTAAGAAAGCCGTGATAGGCTACGTAAACATTTACATAGACTAAGACGGCGAAAATAAGGGGTACGCAAATAGCATAGCATCTACGCTATTTGCGTTCCCCTTATTTTCGCCGTCTTAATCTACGTAAATGTTTACGTAGACTAAGACGTGCCAAAATAAGGAACGCAAATGGTGGTGGCCATGGCCGCTGCCATTTGCATACGCGCGTGTTTTTTTTTTAAAGTCAGCTGTGATAGGCTACGTAAACATTTATGTAGCCTATCACAGCTGACTGCAGGGATGCAAATGGCGGTGGCTATGGCTGCCGCCATTTGCGTCCCTGCTAGCCAGCAGCCGGATGTCCAGCTGCTGGCGAAGCTGGCTGACGGCTCCACAGAATTACTGCGGAGCACAGCCAGCCGGCCAGGATTCCGGGGGGGGGGGAGGAACGGAGCGCCTCCCCCCCATCCAGGATTCTGGGGGGAGGGACAGAGCACCTCCCCCCCACCATCAGCATAATCCGTGAAAGGTAAGTGATTTTCGTACATCCCTAAGTGCAACTGGACTCTGCATGTGAGTTATTATAAAGCTCCGCCACATATCGCCAGTGCTTTGGGCTCTGCCCAGGCCAGACAGGGACTGCTTGTTTGGACAAAGTTCTGAGGGACACCTCAGTGTGACCACACTCACAATTACATGATTCTGCCTCATTGTCCCTCAGAACTTTGGCTCACATTAGCAGCAGTATCATCATCCAAGGGGTCCTCCTTGTCACTTGATGACTGCTCTACTCTGCTGACAGCTGATGGTGGTGGAGGGAGGTGCTGCTCGGGAATCCATTCCCTGTTGGAGTATATGAAGGCAAGGTGGAGACATGTTCTGGTGTGAGTCTACTTCGGCGGGTAGTGACAATGTTGCCAGTGGTGGAGAAAAGCCTTTCAGAGGCCACACTCGAGGGAGGGTGAGATAGATGCCAAATGGTGACTTTGGTCAGATTTGGCCAAACACCACATTTTGTCTCCCAGTATAGGAGAGGATCACTCTTTGGGCTGCTCTGCATTCCCGAGGAACTCTCTCTGGCATAAGCTTCCAGTTCCTGGATAGCCACATCATAAGCTGATCCTTTCCTGGCTGCTTTGGCACATTTCCCCTACCCACTTACACTGAGCTCCACTGCCATTGAGGAGTACAGGCAGAACTTTCCACAAAATGCCCCTGTATCAGTATGTCGTGTTGGTGGTGCAGCTGCTGTGGTGTCATCATCGCCCCTCCTGTTGGTGATGGTGCTACTGCTGCAGATATTATCTTCAGGGGACGTAGTAGTACTACTAGCCTCACTCTTCCCCAGCTCCTTCTCATCCAGAACATCTCTCTGGCAGCACTCCATGACTTTCTCTGTCAAATAGCTTTTTAGACTTTGGAAGTCAGGCTTCTGGTTTGGCAGCACCGCCCTTGTTGTGCTATCCCGGAACCGTGGTTCAAGGAATGCAGCAGCAACATATTTCATGTCCCCCCTCATCGAAGTGATGTGTTTGTTGGTGCACAGCTCCTGCAGAAGGAATTCAGCAAGCCTAACTGCAGGATTGGGGACTTGATTGCCTACAACAACGCCTCACAAAGCTCAGCATGGCATTTTCTCAGCACCCCCTCTATAATCTTCAGCACAGGTAGAACTTCACCCAGTCCAGTGTAGTATAGTCTGTACTCAGTAACGTTGTGTATTCATCAAATATGTTTAAAATGTCCACCAGGTCTTGCATCCAGAGCCACTGATATGGTGTGACAAAAAAATTGGAGTGGTGTTGTTTTTCAGTAATGTAGTCATTTTTAGCTAGGGATGTACGAAAGTGACTTACCTTTTCGCGGATTCTGTTCATGGTGGGGGGGAGGCGTTCTGTCCCTCCCCCCGGAATTCTCTATGGGGGGGAGGAGATCCGGTCCTCCCCCCGGAATCCTCAATGGCTGGCTGTGCTCTGCAGCAGCTCCGCGGAGCAGCCAGCCTGGCCCAGGCCAGGGCCATCCACAACTGGATTTCCGGCTGCGGAGGGCTCTGGGTAACCCCCCCAAAAAACACGTACGCAAACACGGCCATAGCTGCTGCCATTTACGTTCCTTATTTTTTGCCGTCTTAGTCTATATCAATATTTACGTAGACTAAGATGGCAAAAAATAAGGAACGCAAATGGTGGCGGCCGTAGCCGCCGCCATTTGCATTTTTTTTTTTTTTTAAACCCAGACGTGATAGGCTACATAAGTCTTTATGTAGCCTATCACGTCTATGGGAAAAAAGAAAGAAAACGACACAGACTGCAAATGGCGGCAGCAGCAGCCAGTCGGAAGACCAGCCGCTGCTGAAGCCGCTGCTGGAGCCGCCGCCGTCCGGAACATCCACCCCAGGTAAGTCTCGTCCCAGGGGGGATCTGCAGGGGGGGTGGCAGGCCCTTCCACGATGGATAGCCTTGCCCTTATTTTCTCCGTAGTCTACGTAAATCTTTCCGTAGACTACAGGGACCAAATAAGGAACGCGAATGGCGGCTCCCTATGGGGGCTGCTATTTGCGTACGCGCTTTTTTTGTTTTTTTTAAAGTCACCCGTGATAGGCTACGTGATGATTAACGTAGCCTATTATGGGTGACTTTGCAGATCTAGCTGTGATAGGCTACGTAAATCGTTACATAGCCTATTATGGGGCGTTTTTGTTTTTTTAAAAACTTTTCTTTTGAAGTTCGCGGCCGGGGAGACGGGGTGCTTCTCCCCGGCCTGAATTTCGGCTGGGCGAGGCGGGAAGCCTCCCCCCCCCGGCCTGAATTTTGGCTGGGCGAGGCGGGAAGCCTCCCCCCCGGCCTGAACTTTGGGGGGAGAAGTGAAGCTCCTCCCCCCTACCGCGAAAAAAGCTGTGGGACAAGGTAAGTCCCTTTCGTACATCCCTAGCACAATGCACTGAACGTGGTTTAGCCATGCGATATGGGCTGCTTTTATGTAGTTGGAGGCATTGTCTGTTGCTACACAGCCCACTGTTAGATTTAAGGAGGCCAACCAGGACTGAACAACACCACTGATGCTACTGGTGATGTTTTCTGCTGTGTGTGTCCCTGGGAGCATTGTGAGGGCCAATGTCGCTCTTCTCCGGGTCAGTCGGCTGCTCGCACTGATGGATACCCATTGTGCGGTGACACACAGATATGTCACTCATTAAATGTACACTTCCTCCAACTGCACATTTCAAATCCTGTTGGAGTACCCTTCTGATTTCAGAAGCCAGGGCTGGAATGGCAAGGGCACTAATGTAGTGACGAGCGGGGACATCCCACCGAGGGCATAGTTTCTTCATGAAGCGCAGGAAGACCTCATCTTCCACCAGGGAGAAGGGAAGCATACATTGAGCAATGAGCTCTGTCAGGTCGTGATTCAGCCTTCATGCCTGGATGCTGTCAGAGGGGAATTTCTGTATCAGCATGAGGCATTTCTCCATCTCTTAGCTAAGTTGCCTTCTGTGCCCTTCTCACCTGGACGACTTTGCGTGAGGTGTTTGGAAGATGAGGGAAAGAAAGTGGTAATGTTCTTTTTGGATGGTTGTGGCAGGGACTTTCTGTTGTTATCTTTGGGCACAAGAAGCGCATGATGCACCTCCATGTGTCGCCTCATGGCAGACATGCCCACTTGTCCACAGCCCCCTTATTTTCCTAGCCGCACACAAATATCTTCTACAAATATCGCAAAGCACGACATAGCGGTCATTCTTTGCATATTTGAAGAAGCGCCACAAACAGGAACTCACCCTGCCACCACCATTTCTTCTTTGGGGAATGGGGGTATCAGTTTCAGATGAGGTGGCATCGGGAGCTGCACGTTTTCGCTCATCTGTGGATGGTGTTGTTGTTGGCATTGTTGATGGTGATGACCAGCGCTTAGCAGGGGATGTTTGTTCCTGAGGTTTGGGATTGCTCCCAAAGAACCCAGCAGGCTGGAACACAGAGTCAGACTCAGTCTCAGCAGGGACATTGATATAGAAGGGCTCATCATCATCTTCACTGTCTGGATCACTGATGAAACTAAGTCCTCTGGCCTTTTTTCCAAATCACGTGAGCTGCTGCACACGAGGTGATTATCAGCAGGCAGCTGTGGACCTGGTTCATCTGTCCCACTTCCGCTCTCCGATGCAGGGAGGACAGTTGTGGGCATCTCTGTAAAGATTCAAAATAGATAGAAGCGGAGTTTCATGAGAAATTCACCTTTTACACATGAGTAATAGCCAAGAGAATAAAACTGTACTTGTAGAAATCTATGAAACATAGCTTGGAATTGTGATCAATCAACATTACACAAGGTGCAGATGTAAGCTACTACTGCACTAGCTAGCACTGAGAAAACAACACATGACACAAGGTGCAAAAAAAATGTACTGTGCAGACTTCAAAACTCCATGAGAGTTATCTAAATATGTCCTCACTGGTAAAAGACTGAAAAGCAAGGGGGACGAGATATCTGGCTTCCTTGCAAGGTCCACTCCTTTGCATCAGCTCTATTATACCACTGTGTGAGACTAGGGATGTCAGAGAATTCCACCATATATCTCGGTTACGCTGAATGTCAGTGCATTCGGCCCCCCAAAATCTGTGGTGGAACGAAGCCCCCCCGCCCCCCACCCCATGAAAGGCATGCAAAACGGGACACCTACCTGCTGTCATTCTCGCTGACTTGCAAATGGTGGCTGCGTCTGCCATTTGCGTCCCTGTGGAAGCCGTGATAGGCTGCTTAAGTATTGACATAGCCTATCACTAGGGATGGCAGAGAATTCCTCCACGGATCATGGTGAGGCTGAATGCCAGTGCATTCAGCCCCCCAAACTCCGTGGCGGAATGGCCTGCCACCCCCCCACCCCGTCGCGGATCCCCCCCAGGACGAAAATCACCTGGGGCGGATCTTCCGGGTGGCGGCAGTGGCTGTGGCGGTGGCCGGTCTTCCAACTGGCTGCCGCCGTCGCCATTTCCACTCTGGTAAAAGAAAGAAAGAAAGAAAGAAAGAAAGAAAGAAAGAGAAAGACGTGATAGGCTACATAAAGATTTACGTAGCCTATCATGACTAGGTTTAAAAACAAACAAACAACGTGATAGGCTACGTAAATCTTTACGTAGCCTATCATGGCTGGGTGGGTTAAAAACAACAAAAACTGTGTACACAAATGGTGGCGGCTATGGCTGCCATCATTTGCGTTCCTCATTTTTGCCTTCTTAATCTACGTAAATATTTACGTAGACTATGATGGCGAAAATCAAATAAATATTTACGTAGGCTAAAGTGGGGAATCAAAAAAGGATGCAAATAGCACCCGCTATGCTATGTGTGTTCCCCTTGATTTTCACCGTCATAGTCTACGTAAATATTTACATAGATTAAGAGGGCAAAAATAAGGAACGCAAATGGCGGCAGCCATAGCCGCCACCATTTGCATACGCAGTTTTTTTTTTTTTTTTACCCAGAGCGCTCCACGGCCGGAAATCTGGCTGCGGACGGCTCTGGCCTGGCTGGGCCTGGCTGGCTGCTCTGCAGAGCTGCCGCGGAGCACAGCTGGCCACGGAAGATTCCGGGGGGGAGGAATGGAGCGCCTCCCCCCGTCAAGGATTCCGGGGGGAGGGACAGAGCACCTCCCCCCCCAGCGGAACCCGGCGGAGCCAGGTAAGCGGGGTTTCGTACACCCCTATTAGTCAGGCCCTGTTTTAAAAACCATCCTCAGAAATGTAATTGCTTAATCAATTCACATTGCAGCTCTAGTTAAAAGAGATCAAGGCCAAACAAGACAGCAGACTATGATGAATGGCTTTGGAAACAAAGCAAGAACAAAACAATGTAGTGTTTTCCCACTGAAAAGGTGTATTATTTGAGAAATTATTGCAGTTCTTTTAGGGGTTTTCTTTAGTACTGGAGTATGATATAACATTTTAATAATATGAAATATGTAGGGATGGTGGAGAATTTCTCCGCGAAACTTCGGGGGGCCGAGCGCCAACGTGTTCGGCCCCCCGAACAAGTTTCGGGGAGAAATCCTCCGCACCCCCCGCACCCCCCACCCCCCCGGGACGGGACTTACCTTAGCCGAATGTCCCTCCCGGTGGCTGGTCCGGCTGGCGGTTCGGCGGGTGTTCGAGCGAGGTGGGAGCGGCAGCCGGTCTTTCGACCGGCTGCCGCCGCCGCCATTGCAATGAAAGAAAAAAAAAAAACGCCCCCTGATAGGCTACGTGACGATTCACGTAGCCTATCACGGCTAGATTTGCAAAGTCAGCCGTGATAGGCTACGTCAATCGTCACGTAGCCTATCACGGGTGACTTTAAAAAAAAAAAAAAAAGAGTGTATGGATAATACACTATACGCTATTTGTGTTGCCCTTATTTTCGCCGTAGTCTATGTAAACATTTACGTAGACTACAGCGAATAAATAAGGAACACGAATGGCGGCTCCCTATGTGAGCCGCCATTCGCGTACGCGCTTTTTTTTTTTTAAAGTCACCCGTGATAGGCTACGTGACGATTGACGTAGCCTATCACGGCTGACTTTGCAAATCTAGCCGTGATAGGCTACGTGAATCGTCACGTAGCCTATCAGGGGGCGTTTTTTTGTTGTTTTTTTTTACTTTCGTGTTCGCGGCCGGGCGGGGCGGGAAGCCTCCTCGCCGGCCTGAATTTCGGCCGGGCGAGGCGGGAAGCCTCCCCCCCGGCCTGAACTTCGCGGGGGGACCAGCGAAGCGCCTCCCCCCCACCACGAACGGCCTTCAACGACAGGTAAGTGACTTTCGTCCACCCCTAGAAATATGTTCACAGCAATGAATATGAATGAATGTAAAACAGTTGTGTATGTTTTGTGGTGTGGAAGAAGATCCCGTGGGGTAGTCTTCCCCAAATGGTTCCCTCCAAAGGTTTTGGACTTCAATTCCCATCATCCCCTGCCAGCATGACCAATGGTAAAAAATGCTGGGAATTATAGCCCAAAACATCTGGAAGGCTGCAGGTTGCAGAAGGCTAATGTAGGGACTATTCAAATATTCGAAGATATTTATTTGTATCCAGATATTTGCAAGCACCTGTGATGACAGAGTCTTACCAGATTCATCCTTTGGAATGACGTAGACTTCTTGACTTTCATTCTGCCGCTGTAGAGTCTCCTTGGGAACATTTTCATCCACTTTGGAGACACTGCCCTTCCGCTCACCATCCATGAACTTTCTTCCTCTGGAGTTGTGGCTGGCTGTGCCTGTGCCACTTTCTGTGGCAGTAATTGGTGGTGTGTGCTGCTTACGGTTGTGGGGTGGACCACTGCTGGGGCTGCTGTCGCTGCTGGTCACGCCTTGGGCTTCCTCCTCTTCCATCTCATTCTTAAAATACCACTGAAATGCAACCTCAGCAGTGTATGTTCTCCCCGGGCATCCATGCCTCTTTTGAGTGCTGGATTGACTACGGGTTCCTCTTTTCTCCATGTTCATGTCTCTGGGCAGAAGGAGACATAAATGCATGTGGCAAAGCTGAAATCATGTGAACGGCCTACAATTGCAAATATAGTGCAGTGTAAAAGTAGTTCCCCACCAATCCAGCCATCCAATGCTAACTAAATAGGGGCATATTGTACAGCAGATTAGGATGAAAAGCCCAGGATGGAGGATGTAGTCCATCCATGCGGCCTGAAAAACACAAGCCTACAGTACACACAGGATGCTGGGGGATGGAGTCCTTCGCAGCAGGCCTAAACACAGGCTACTGGCCTGGCCTGGCTGCCACAGGCACTCAGAAACACCAAGTACATAGGGGCACATGACTCTTGGAGTTGAAAAGCACACTGATTAATCCTGGAAAGCCCAGGAGGATGGATGATCGACTCCTTCTCAGCAGGCCTAAACACAGGCTGCTGGAGGATGCCTTCCCAGTTCCCCCCGCCCTGCCCCACCCAAAAATCACTAAACATAGGGGCACATTCAGGTAAAGTAAACATATCAAAGAACATACCTTCACTGTAATAACGGTTGAACTGCAGTGCCATAGAACGGGGACACACAGAAACACACTCCTTGCAGCTTCTGGACACGGACACTCTGTCTGCAGCAGTGGCACCTCTGGTCTCCAGTCTGGACTGAAGCAACTGAGGCTGCTGGACACTCACACACCGCCTTCCTATGTGTGAAGGTGGGGAAAATGGTTGGTGAGTTCCCTCCCCTCAATGACATTATCTTCTTGGTGGAGTGGGGAGGGTGTCCTGGAGGGATCTCGCTCACTTGACCTCACCTGACCTCACCTTCACAGACAATAAAAAAAAAGATGAGGCTACATGAACTTCATGACTCAGGCAGGCTACGTGCACTTCGTGACCCCGTCCCTCCCAGCAAAAGAAAGCCGCGTCATCGCAGGAAACTGAGTATTTATTAAATACTTTCATAAAATCCCTTTCACTGTCTATTTCTTTCATTCTGATTTGCAGGTTTCTTTCATAAATACTTCCGTAAAATTTTTGGCGGAGAAAAAAAAAAGGGTCCGCGTGAGCTCCAGTCAGAGTAGACCGGGGCGCCCTGTTCCGGGAAGGGTTCCGCGGACCGGATGTGTCAGAATTCGATCTCATTTAACTTTCTGGCAGATTTCTCTGACATCCGTAGCTGAAACCCAGATGGAAATAGGGATGTTGGAGAAATCAGCAATGGAGCCAAATGATTTTGGATGTTTATGAATCTGACCTGCAGATTTCTCAGCAGACCAGCTTTTCCCCTGTCAGGTGGATTCCAGAGACTTGCAGATCTTTTTTTCTACATTTTGTTATAATAAAAAAATATGCAAAAATAATTTTAGAACATGGCCAAAAAGGCACATTTCCCCCATAGGCTAAGGCATGAAAATTCACATTTTGAGGGGAGTTGCACATTTTTGCATGTGGAGATTTGCACAAATTCTAAAACTAAACACACACACACACACCACACACAATTCTGTTGATGGGCAGATGATGGAATGGGGGTCTGGCAACCTGAAAAACACAGATGGAATGGATTTGTAGATGAAAATGCATCTAGATAATCAGTATCCCCCAAAAGTGCCTGCAGTTGACCTGCCATGACCATCTCAATTATCTTCCCAAGAAAGGAGTATTCACAAGTGAGCAGTGGTTACCAAATGCCATTAAGTCCAGAGTGAGTTTCTTCAGGAGTGGCCATAATACTACCATTTTAAGGGCACTTTAAGGGCAGCAAGAACCAACCCTTCACATAGACATGCATTTACCACCCCCTGGACCCACCCAGATGAAGCACAAGTCACACTTTATAACATTTTATAAACAGGCTGCAGTCCTGCACCTGCCCTTACCAGGGCATAAGCCTAATTGAACTCAGTGGGATTTAATTCTGAATAGGCATATATTGGAGTGTGCAATAAGTGTGAAAGAAATTAAATGAAAAATGAATGTTGACAGGTCCTTGAGAATAGGAAATCAGACCCTCAAGATCAGGAAGTTCCAAAAGTTCATTTTCCTAATATAGTGTTAACTTGGCTCTGTTCTGAATTCCCTCCATTTAATGTAAACCTGAATGCATTACTGTTTATTTTTCAATGTATGTCATACTCTGTGCAGGATATGCAACATGGCTAACTTAACTTTTGGCATTTCCTGATTTGGAGTGCTTGATTTCTTGTTCTTAATATTCCTTAACCACATGGGAGGCAAAAGGCTATTATGTATGAGAAGTTGTAAAACTAGATTTACTGGCTCATAATTCTGGGAATGATTTGTTCCTTGTAGGTAGCTCCACTAAAGTCAGTATTCCAAAATGGCAGCATTTGAATGCATATCTATGTTTGGTGTCTGCTTTGCTGATAACAACAACAAAATAAGGTTATTGTTTGGGTTTTTCAGACAGATCTTGTCATATGGCCAAAATATTTGCCAAGGAGAGGAAGAAAGAGGCCAACAGCAATAAAAGGGCCAAGCTTTATTGAAGGAACATAGCATTTTTTTTACAGCTTAGAAAGATAAGTTTGAAGGGGGTACTTCTTTACTGTCCCTATAAGTTGCTCAGAGACAGTAGCACAGATAGTCTCTTGTAATGTCCTCCCAGCATCATTAACTCAAGCCTAAGCTATACCTGATGGGTGATAATAACCCATTTCCCATGCAGGGAGAGACAGGTATGAAGAGGTTCCCCATATAAAACACTGACTTTTCTGTTGGGTGTAGCCTACTTTCAGCTCCTTGTAAGTGTCCAGATATCCTACGTCTCAGCAGAGAAGAATTGTCTGGACACTTTTCCATTCTCACCATATAATTGGTATCATTTTCCATGCCCACACTGGTTCATCTGTTGTAGGAAGAGGTCCATCCAGCTTGTCTCCCTGCCTTCCTCTATTAGTCTAGAGATACTTGCTCCCATGTTCCCTGAGTGATGGCATTCCTCAGACAAGTAAATCTTGAACCCATCTGAACATTCCCAACAAATTCCCCAAAATGTTGCTGGCCAGTTCCCATCTGGTCTTGGCATGGAACAGTAACCTATTCAAACTTGGCTTGGCAGTACTGGTACAACCGCATTCCATGGAGGCTGAACCAAGAATGCTGGCCTGGCCTGCAGGTCAAAGCCCAACTGAGGCCAGATCTACACCTTGTATCATGTAGATACTATCCCATCATGGTAATGCTATATCCCTCTTGCACATTTATACATATAGCACACACAATGACATCTGTTGTGGTCTTTTGGATAATACAGAATAAAACGCAGCAAATAATGCTAGAAAAGTGGTATATGGAATGTGTAATGTACCCCAACAGTTATCAGTGCACTCCGTAGCAATAAAAAGCATCAGTTTAGATATGGTCTGAGTCTCCAAACAATGTTGATGACCACTCGTCTCTGTGCCCAGACCCCCAAGTACAAGCCTGCCATGGTAACAGAACAAGTGGGTACTGAAGTAAGGTTCATGGAAATCCATTGCCATAAGAAAGATCCTCCACGTGCTATCGCTAAAGAATGTAACACAAAATAGTCATGCACTCTGGACCGCTGTTGTTTTCCACTCTTGATCACATGCAATATTTGGAATTCATTGGAAAAGTGCATCAGATCTGTGTATCAAGGCTTGGTTTGGAGCCAGGGTTTAGAGGCATTTATTAATAAACAAGCTCACTGTCAAATGCAAACCAGAAATATTTTATGCTATCTAGTACCCAGTTTTAGAGAACGTTAAGCACTCATTTCAAATCAAAGCCGTAGCAGACCTTCCTGGTCTATTAAAGAGGCCAACTATGGTTTCAGCTTAAAACTTTGTGATTCTGTATTTGAGGCATTGTAATTAAATTGGGTTTGCTGCTTGGTTTATTGCATTTTGATTTTTTTCTTATTATTATTTTTTAAAATATATTTTTATTTATTTTATCTTTATAAATGAAATATACAATACCAAACATACCAACAACCTGATCAATACTAGAATTTCCCAGCAATACAATATTCTGATGAGGACATCATAATAACAAAAAGAGAAGGAAAAAGAAAGAAAGAAAGAAAGAAAGAGGAAAAAAGGCAAAGGGAGGAGGAAAGGAGGTGAAGAAAAAGGAAGACGATTCTTTCCCCTTCCCCCCTCTCCCTATCCCTCCCCCTTAAAGAATTAAATTTAAACTCCAATACTCCCCAGCCTCCGATGCCATTCTATTCTACAAACTATATCTATAACCTTAACAATCTTACAGTTTAATAAATAACCTTACATTTCTATATCATATCATCAATCTTATATCCAAGAAACAGGTCTACAGTTCATTCCCAATAGCCTAGATTACTACTACTACTACTATTAATTTAAAAAAGGAATATAGTGTTATATAATAATAAAACTTATTATTTTTCTTCTTCTTAGAACACAAGAGGAGCATTCCAACACCACTCCCCATGCATTTAATAATGTGTGAGGGAATAATGGAAATGTGACCACCAGGCATTGCATAAATGACACCTTTGTGGGCAAACAGTAGTTCCAGGTAGGGATGGCGGAGAATTTCTCCCCGAAACTTCGGGGGGCCGAGCGCCAACGTGTTCGGCCCCCCGAACAAGTTTCGGGGAGAAATCCTCCGCACCCCCCCGCCACCCGCCGCCCCCCGGGACAGGACTTACCTTCACCGAATGTCCCTCCCGGTGGCTGGTCCGGCCGATGGTTCGGCAGGTGTTCAAGCGAGGCGGGAGCGGCAGCCGGTCTTTCGACCGGCTGCCGCCGCCACCATTGCAATGAAAGAAAAAAACAAACACCCCCTGATAGGCTACGTGATGATTCACGTAGCCTATCACGGCTAGATTTGCAAAGTCAGCCGTGATAGGCTACGTCAATCGTCACATAGCCTATCACGGGTGACTTAAAAAAAAAAAAAAGTGTGTATAGATAATGGCGGCCCCCATAGGGAGCTGCCATTCCCCTTCCTTATTTGGTTGCTGTAGTCTACGTAAATGTTTACATAGAGTACGGCGAAAATAAGGGCAACACGATTTGCATTGCCCTTATTTTCGCCATAGTCTACGTAAA
The DNA here is from genome assembly GCF_057233095.1 of Heloderma suspectum. Lineage (NCBI taxonomy): Eukaryota > Metazoa > Chordata > Lepidosauria > Squamata > Helodermatidae > Heloderma > Heloderma suspectum. Next base: position 211,168,396 of record NC_139462.1, read on the forward strand.
CATTTACGTAGACTACAGCGACTAAATAAGGAACGCGAATGGCGGCTCCCTATGGGGGCCGCCATTAGCGTATGCGCTTTTTTTTTTTAAGTCACCCATGATAGGCTACATGACGATTGACGTAGCCTATCATGGCTGACTTTGCAGATCTAACCGTGATAGGCTACGTGAATCGTCACGTAGCCTATCAGGGGGCTTTTTTTTTTTTTTAACTTTCGCGTTCGCGGCCGGGCGAGGCGAGGCGCCTCCTCCCCGGCCTGAATTTCGGCCGGGCGAGGCGGGAAGCCTCCCCCCCGGCCTGAACTTCGCGGGGGGACCAGCGAAGCACCTCCCCCCCACCGCGAACGTCCTTCGAGGAAAGGTAAGTGACTTTCATCCACCCCTTGTTCCAGGTGGGGATTTTGCAGTGGTGGTCATGGAACGGCACTTCCTTCTGGATTGGGGCCTTCTTTGGTTGTTGTTCCTGAAAGACAAAACAAGCCTGGGATAAACAATTCCATCCTCTAGTCTGGGCCTTATTTCCTTGTAAGTGTAGATAGGATTGCAGCCTTAGCAACATAGGGAGATGCCTTACACCAAGTCAGACAATTGAAGTCATACTGAGTCAGACCATTGGCCTATCTAGACCAACACTGCCAACCTTGACTGGCAGCAGCTCTCTGGGATTTCAGGCAGGATTTTTTTCCAGCCCTACCTGGAGATGTCGAGGATTAAACCCGGGACCTTCTGCAGGCAAATCAGGTGCTCTGCCACTGAGCTATGGCTCTTCCCTTAATGAAGCCTTATCCTGCTGCATCCTATGAGCTGCTGCCTGAGAACAGAACCAGGCTTCCAGACATTTATAAAATGAAACCATCTGTTTTACAGACAACATATGAGCAAATGACTATGAACTGGGGAATGCGTTTGTTGTTATTGTTGTTGTTTGTTTTCAATTTTCAGCTTAGCACCAGCAAAATGAATTATTGAGACAAAAAGCTTCATTTTGCAATTAGCAAATGGGCTTGAGATTTCAGCTTGATATTGTGGTTCAAAACCACATTTGTGCAATAAAACACTGAATAATGTTTACATCAGTGCTGGTCTATTGTATAAAAGTGCCCATTGTCCTTTCAGTAAACAATATATTTAACAATGTGCATAAGCAGACAAGTCAGAATATTGTATTACAGCAGGTAAGATAAGGAAGCAATTTGTTCAGGTGTGTAAGTGGAAAATAAACTGGCAAAGAAATTAATCGCAATATTTCCATATTTCACTTACAGAGAATCATCATTATTGCTGAAAAATGCCTTCCTCTTTTTAAAAATTATAACAGCATAAAGATCAGATCTGACCAGATATATCAGCTCTTCAAAGAAACTGTTGATAATAATATCAACATATATATGGTGACAGAAAAAATCCAGTTTCTGATGGTGCTTAGATGTGAGTTTACCGTAGCAGCTTCTTTTGCATGACAATAAGGATTCATAAAGTCACAATGTGTGATTCATGAATTTTAACCAAGGGCAGAATCTTTATAGAATGTTAATCAACAGCAGCATGTATTATTTCCAGCACTGAATCTCTGCACCCAGACACTGGGACTTTGGTTTTGGTTTAATCTTCACTTCCAGGAGTCACTTAAAAATTGCAATATTAACCAAGGCATTCTGAGAACTGTCCAAAAAAATGACTCTGGACTGGAGAGCTGCTGCTACAGGTCAAAGTAGGCAATACTGGGTTAGGTACAGCTCTTCCGAATTTAGGTACAGCTCTTCCGAATTTGTAGATGACCAAGTAGCTGAGGAAGAAGGGAAGCAAAAAGCAAGGGAGAAAGGGGAAGATATATTCAACTGAATGCAGAGTTCCAGAGAATAGCAAGGAGAGACAAGAAGGCCTTCTTAAATGAACAATGCAAAGAAATCAAGGAAAACAACAGAATGGGAAAGACTAGAGATGTCTTCAAGAAAATCGGAGATCTCAAGGGAACGTTTTGTGCAAAGACAGGCATGATAAAGGACAAAGAAGGCAGGGACCTAACAGAAGCAGATGAGATTAAGAAGAGGTGGAAAGAATACACAGAAGAACTATACAGGAAACATCTGAATGTCCCTGATAGCCACGATAGTGCGGTCACTGAATTTGAGCCGGACATCCTAGAGAGTGAAGTCAAGTGGGCCTTAGGAAGCATTACTAACAACATAGCTGGTGGAGATGACAGTATTCCAGCTGAGCTATTTAAAATCCTAAAAGATGATGCTGTTGAAGTGCTGCACTCAATATGCCAACAAATTTGGAACACTCAACAGTGGTCACAAGACTGGAAAAGGTCAGTTTATATTCCATCCCAAAGAAGGGCAATGCCAAAGAGTGTTCAAACTACTGTACAATTGCGCTCATTTCACATGGCAGCAAGGTTATGCTCAAAATCCTACAAGCTAGGCTTCAGCAGTATGTGAACCGAAAACTACTGGAAGTAGAAGCGGGGTTTCGAAGAGGCAGAGGAACTCGAGATCAAATCGCCAACATTTGCTGGATCATGGAGAAAGCAAGAGAATTCTAGAAAAATGTCTATTTCTGTTTCATTGACTACACTAAAGCCTTTGATTGTGTGGATCACAACAAACTGTGGCAAATTCTGAAAGAGATGGGAGTACCAGACCACCTTACCTGTCTCCTGAGAAACCTGTACGAGGGTCAAGAAGCAACAGTAAGAACCGGACATGGAACAACCGAGTGGTTCAAAATTGGGAAAGGAGTACGACAAGGCTGCATATTGCCGCCCTGCTTATTTAACTTATATGCAGAGTACATCATGAGAAACGCCAGGTTGGATGAATCAGAGGTCGGAATTAAGATTGCTGGGAGAATTATCAACAACCTCAGACATGCAGATGATACCACCCTAATGGCAGAAAGTGAAGAGAATCTCAAGAGCCTCTTGTTGAGGGTGAAAGAGGAGAGTTCAAAAGCTGGTTTGAAACTCAACAGTAAAAAAACTAAGATCATGGCATCTGGCCCCATCACTTCCTGGCATATAGAAGGGGAAGAAATGGAAGCAGTGACAGATTTTATTTTCTTGGGCTCCAAGATCACCACAGACGGTGACTATAGCCATGAAATTAAAAGACGCTTGCTCCTTGGGAGGAAAGCTATGGCAAACCTAGACAGCATAGGAAGAAGCAGAGACATCACCTTGCCGACAAAGATTTGTATAATCAAAGCTATGGTTTTCCCAGTAGCAACGTATGGCTGTGAGAACTGGACTATAAGGAAGGCTGAGCGCTGAAGAATCGATGCTTCGAACTGTGGTGCTGGAGAAGACTCTTACGAGTGCCCTGGACTGCAAGGAGGTCAAATCAGTCAATCCTAAAGGAAATCAACCCTGAGTGCTCATTGGAAGCACAGATACTGAAGCTGAAGCTCCAATATTTTGGCCACCTAATGCGAAGAGAAAACTCCCTGGAAAACACCCTGATGCTGGGGAAGATTGAAGGCAAAAGGAGAAGGGGATGGCAGAGGATGAGATGGCTAGATAGCATCACCGATGCAATGAATATGAACTTGAGCAGACACTCCGGGAGAGAGCGGAGGACAGGAAGGCCTGGCGTGCTGTGGTCTATGGGGTCACGAAGAGTCAGACATGACTTATCGACTAAACAACAACATGTTATCTCTGCCTTCCGTCATGTCACTGTTGAAGATGAGATGCCTGACAGAAAAAAGAGGCAGCAACCCAAATTCAGCACTAACGTGGTAGAAAACTGAACTGAAACTCTCACTCATCCCGACCCGCAATGTCCTCATTTTTTCCAGCCCTGACATTCCCATGGCATGAAGGGGGCTCCTATGCATGTTCACCTGAATGCAAGTTAAAGGCTCCACATGATCAGGAACCCTGATAACTCCAACAGAGAACTCCAATAGCCTGGAGGTTGCTAAGTCTGTTGAACCAAACATGCATAGAAGCTCCCATCACACCTTCCAGATCAACATGGAAAAGTTGGCAGCAGAAGGGTTGGGGGTTGGGGGTGGGACTGACATGTTTGACATACATTCCCTAGCCCAGCCTTCTTTAACTTGGTGTGCAACAGATGATTTGGAATACAACTCCCAGCATTCCTAAGTTTGGGCCATGCTGACTGGGGGTGATGGGAGTAGAAGTCCAAAACTTCTGCAGGGCACCAGTTTGGTGAAGGCTGCTCTAGTCACTACACACTAGTGTAGTGTAAGCCCTTGTGTGTATGGATGTCAGTTGCTGGGAAATCCAGTTCTTTTTTGGCTCAACAGAGTTCTGTGGCAAATATGACTCACTTGGCATCTGCAAGCCAAGCTGCAAGCTTGTTCCTTGAACTTTAGGAACTTTTTTGCACCTTTGTTTTGGAAGGTTCTGCAGTTTGTGCAAATTTCAGACCAATTTGTGCAGATTACAGCTGAATTTACACAAATGTGGCTGTAATTTGCACATTATAGCTCAGAAATAGCAGTATGTATTTACATATTAGATAAACTGCAGAACCTTCCCCCAAACAAAAACAAAAAAACAAAAAATGCACAAAATTCCCAGAAAATCTGTGAACCGGCTCAATCTGTGAATTGGCAGATTGAGTCAGGAGCTGCAGTGGGAACCAAAACAAAGTTTGGTCTGAGCCTAGGACAACACATCAAACTCCACTCCCCAAATGGATTTCTCTAACATCCCTACTTGTGTGTCAGGCTGAGTGCCTGCATGGGGCTAATGTCAGAGCCAGCAGAAACAAATAGAAACACACTCTGAGTCTCTGAGAAAACCATCCCTTGGGCAAATAACGGATCCTGCTGAGAATGATAACCAAAGGGATATCCGAAATGAACGCTTATCAATTTGCCCATTTCTTTAGGAGATATTTTCATTATCATCTATCATCTTTCTCAAATCCTTTAGCACTGGGCATCTATTATTTCTCTTAATAAATCAGTAAGCTTCAAGATTCAAGGGAGTGAGAGAAAGAGGGAGTTTTCTCTCCTCGGAGATAATTAAGTACAAAATGAAAATTTGAGGAAAAGCAAAACTTGTCAGTTTTGTGCACAGTGTACCATTCTTTTAATTAACTGTTTCATTCGTCTGAAAGCATGTGAGGTATTTTTCATTACCTATCTGTCTAAATAATATGGCTGAATGTTTTGTGGCTTGGCTGAAGAAATTACATTCATGCCCTCCCTCATTGACAATGCAGGGATAATAAAGCCAGGATCAAACATTCCGGGAATGGCATAAGATCTGAGCCTGTTTTGATGCAGGTGTTTTCTGACAATGCATACGAAGGGAAAAAGCAGACTCCACCTTCCACATTACATGCATTCTGTCACATGTGCATATGCTTCTCTGTACATAAGCACCTCTCCCTGTGACCAGGCCTTTGCAAAGGCAGGTTTCCCAATGGTAGAGAGTGGTACATAGGGATGGGAGAATCAGGGATGATGGGGCTTACCGAAATTCACTGAATGTCACTCTGAAGCTTGCTTCAGCTTGCTCACATTTAATTTGTAACTTGTTTTTTGGGTTGTTAAAACACGAAAAGTGTGCATTTCTCTGTGCCCCCCCGACTAAAGCATAAAACACACACACGCGCACACACGCACGCACGCACACATATGCGTGCACACACACACGCACACATCTATCTATCTATCTATCTATCATCGTCGTCGTCATCTATGTGCATTTCAATATAGATATAAAAATAGATATATGCATTTTTCTAATGTAATCACAAGTTTGGGAATGTGCAAACATTTTTTTTGCACATTCCCAAGATGTGACTGGCAATGCTTGACTATTAAGGACCTTTAAGTAGGCATTCTCTCCCCTACCCCTTAATCCTGTCTTGTCATCCCAGATTCCTTCACAGCAATCAAGTAGTAATCCCATAATGATTAGGGATGGATGTCTCAGTTTATTTTTGGTCTGTGTCAGTTCACACATTTTCATTCATAAATCTGTTCTGTTTCTGCATTGTAGAAATTAACAAAAGATTTTAGTTAAATATGTATTTAAGTGCATACTTTTGAATATTTTTGTTACAAAATACACATACATAAATGTATCTTTACTTTGAAATCTACATTTGTAAATACATTTTGGTATTTGTGCATGCGTGCATGTGTGTGTGTGTAGAGAACAGCATTGCACAATGAATTTTCAGCAATACTGGACAGAGCACCTCTCCTGGCATAAACCGGCACACGAACGACACTCATCATCTCAGGCCCTCCTCAGCTAGCTCCTCCAAGGAAGTCTTGGAAGGTCGAAACAAGGGAGAGGGCCTTCTCAGTGGCAGCCCCCACCTCCCATTTTGGAATGAACTCCTGAGTGAGGTTTGCCTGATGCCAACGTAGTTATGTTTTTGACACCAGGTTAAGATATAGGGCCGCGGTGGCTTAGTGGTTAAGATGCTGAACTGCAGACTGGAAGGTCGGCAGGTCAGCAGTTCGAGACATGGGTGCTGCGTGATGGAGTGAGCTCCTGTCTTCAGTCCCAGCTCCTGCCAACCTAGCAGTTCGAAAGCAAGAAATTGCAAGTAGATAAATAGGTACCGCCTCGGCGGGAAAGGTAACAGCGTTCCGTGCACCTCGGTGTTCAGTCATGCCGGCCACATGACCACGGAAGCGTCTTCAGACAACGCTGGCTCTTCGGCTTAGAAATGAGGATGAGCACCGCACCCTAGAGTCGGACACAACTGGTTGGGGACACCGTTACCTTTACCTTTTTAAGACTAGGGATGGTGCAGGTGCCCAGCTGGGCCTGGGAACCCACTGAATCCTGCCCTGTCTGCACCCCCGAATCCAGCTCAATGAACCCCCATCCTGTCCTCCTGCTCTGTGGGAGAGATCAGGACATACAGCAGCTGCCTGCTCTCCATGAAAACCCCATTTTAGCGCAAGGTGGGGACTCTGTTTTTTTCATAGATCTACTGTTGTGCACAACAGTGGCCATAAAGGGTCATTGCAGCCACATTAGAGGCCTCTAATATGGTTGAAATGGCCTTTCACAGCCATCATTGCCCCCTGCAGTAGGTCTACGAAAACTACAGAGCCCCCATCTTGCATTAGAATGGGGTTTGCATGGAGACCGGGTTGGCAGCCAAATAGATGAACTTCCTGTGCCACTGCTGAGCCCCCCCCAATGACCCCATTGGCTCACCCCACACTGCTTACCTGGTCTGCTAAGAAGCAGGAGTTTGGTGGGTGAAGTGTGGGGCAGGTGCAAGGGGCTCCAGCCATCCATAGTTATGACCTTCCTCCACTCCCAGGTAGGGATGCCAGAGAAATTCAAGATGGACTAAAATGAGGTCAGATTTCTAAGACTCCAACCCATGGAATCTACTGCTCAGCAACCCCCTCAGGCCGCAAGGAGACCATGGACTTCCAGATGATTTTTTTAACTTTCCCAAAACTTACGCATATAAATTCATAGGAAAATATGCAAGTTCTGCTGAGGAAACAGTGAATGGAATGGGGAACAATACACTAAATATTATGTACTAAGGTATATTATGTAAATATTTACGTAAATACATACATAATTATTTGCGTATTTTTCCTCACACCGGAAAAAACAAAATATTCACATTCATCTGTGGCCAGACAATGGAACAAAAGGCACCCAACTATCTACGATACTCAGAAGGAGAGGATTTTACACAGTCCGTATAACCCTACTCCCAGGCATTTGACAGCATATCATAGGTTTTTAATCAGGTCATGTGATATTGTTTGGATATGTGCATGTGTATGTGTGTCTGCTCTGTTTATGTGCTTGTAGCTAAACTGTTTTTATATTATGCATAACACTGTATTTTAAACATTTTTAATCTTTGTAAACCACCCAGAGAACCTTGGCTAGCCTCTTAGGCAGTATGGAAATGCAATGAATGAATGAATGAATGAAGTGCAAAATCCAGAGGATAATTGTGGCTCCACACATTAGTCTGGGAAGTGTGGATCAGTCTCATTTACTTCAAAATGTGGACCGAACAAAATTCTCAAGCTTCCCTGCTGACATTACAAAGTACTGATGTGCTGATGATCTTGTTCTTATGAATCACATTAGGGATGGCGGAGAATTCCGCTATGGACTCCAGTGATGCCGGATTCTAAAGAATCTGGACCCCTGGATTCCATGGTGGAATGGTTCCCGCCCCCCGCCACCCTGTGGAATCCCCCCGGGATGGACTTACCTGGTGGCAGATGCAGCGATGGCTCAGTGGCCGCTCTGGAGGTGGATGAAGTGGCGGTGGAGGCAGCTCCGGCCACTGCCAGGCTGCTGCAGCCACAAGTGGTGGCCATTGTAGTGGCTGCCATTTGTGTCCCTACGCTAGCCCATGATAGGGTACATATATATTTACGTAGCCTATCATGGGCTACTGTAGGGACGCAAATGGCGTCCCCTATGCAGGACACTATTTGCGTCCGCATCAGCCTGGCAGCGGCTGGAGGCCCCACTGCGGATTGGCCTGGCCGGTGGCTCCATGGCATGGCTGCAGAGTGGAGCCAGCCGGGCAGGATTCCAGGGGGGAGGACTGCAGCGCCTCCCCCCCCGTTGAGGATTCCAGGGGGAGAAACGGATCGCCTCCCGCCCCCAGCAGATGCCGCGACTGAAACCAGGTAAGGGATTCGTACATCCCTAATCAGAGTAGGAGTGTATGCACATTCCATTCCTGTTCACAAATCATGTGTACATGTCCCCTTCACAAACATGAACTGCAGCACAATTCTTGGGAAATTTCTGCAGTTTCCTAAACTTGTGTTCGAAAATGCACACTTACACAATTGCACATTTCTGAAAATGCACACTTGCACAAATGTGCACTTAACTCCCCCAAAGTCACATTTTATGCTTTAGCCTCTGTGTGTGTGTGTGTGTGTGTGTGTGCGTGCGCACATTTTGGGTGCACATTTTTCCTGATATCAAATGCACATTTTTCCCCATTTTAAAAAAAGACACTCACATTTGGGAATGTGAACGAGGCAAAATGAGCTTCAAGGAGGAATTTTGAGAACCTATATGAGCTTGGACATCTCATGTTCTCCAATCCCTAAATGGGAGATGATTTAATGTGGTGCTAGAAAAGAAAGTTTTATGGCCAGGTTTGCTTTAGATGGTAAATGCAGCATGCATGCCAAATCCAAACCAAACAGTGAAGAGTCTGATTAAAAAACACATTTCCTCCTCCCTGTAGGACAGAGACCAGATGGAAGTAGCAAAACCTGTTTTAGAGCTGACCATGCTAACTTCTATTCTGCCAAGTCAAACTCATTTGGGACAATTCTGTAACAGAGAAGAGTAATTCAGCTCCATGGGACCATTTGAAGGGGAAATGTCCTTGGTTCTGGTGCATTGGCTTATGAATAATCATAATGGTGGCAATATGTTTATTAGCACTTGGTAGCAACTCAGAATTCATCATGGTGTGATAAGTCCCTGGGACGATAGCATTATTCCTTCCCATTGTCTCTGCCATGTCTGTCAAATGTTCCTAAAATAGCATGGATAGATCAGCACAGCTGTTGAAGCCATAGTACTAAAGTGATGTTATTTCATTGGTATGCTGTAGCTAATGCTACCTCAGTGAGATGGAGGTCTTTCTCTACCATTAGTCCTAAATTCCCAGGGAGCTTGGTTGACAGTCTTTCTGCTTCCACAGAAACTATGAATTGGGAGCTACATTTGCCAGCTCACAGGAATCATTGCTACAAGCCGCTTCTGCATGTTCACAGTTCTTCCTGTCCATGTCATTTTAAAGTTGCTGCTCCTGTTTTAATTCTTGGTTCACAGTCAGTTTGAATACAAACTTTAGATACTCCTCCTCCTACTACTTCTTCTCCCCTTCCTTTCTCCTTATTGTCTTTCTTTCTTTCTTTCTTTCTTTCTTTCTTCAGCATTCTGCATGGAAAGGTCTCCAAAGTAAATCTTTATTTATTTATTTAAAATCCCCCCCCCCCCCCGGCGGCTCACAGCAATAACATACATAAAACCAGTTAAAATATTACAAGTGATTTTTTTTTAAAAAAAATCATAAACACAATACAATAGCGATAAAAGCAACAAGAAAAGACGACTATAAAACCAAGAATAACAGCAACAACAGCAACAACAGCAATCGTATTAAGAGAAGGGCATGGTAAAATAATATGTTTTCTTTTCTTTTTTTATATGAATACTTTTTATTTATTTTGTCTTTATATATGAAATAAACAATACCAACAACCTGATCAATAACTATGATTTCCCAGCAATACAATATTCTTATGAGGACACAACAATAATAAAATAATAAGTTTTCAAGGCCTTCTTAAAAGCCTGCAATGACAGAGCATGGTGGACCTCTGATGGTAACTTGTTCCAAAGGTGTGGGATTGTGCTCTTTAGGTTGAAATCCTGTACTCACTTTCCTGGGAGAAAGCCCACTGAAATCAATGGGATTTACTTCTGAGCAGACATGTATGGGATTCCATTGTTAATCTAATGTTCTTGGAATATGTGTACACGCTGGAAATCAAACCCAGCAGATAAATTAGATCCTATATTTCCTGTCTGAACTTCTACTCTTGTTCCACTACTTTCCCCACACTGTAACTCAGCCACTCCTCTCTCCCCCATACACATGCCTTCTCCATAATTGTGGAAGTTATTGCATGGCTACCTCCATCTCTCTTTTTACCCTAAATGAATAGCATTTGTGTTTCAGATATACCAGATTTCTGCACAAGTCATTTGAGACACTGAGCAAGGATGAATTACTCCAGGGCAGGCTGTCTTTCTATCTCTTGACAGGTCAGCTTGAGAATCAGTCTAGCCTCAAGCCGAATTCATTGTTATTTCACTTATCTGACTCAGAGTCAGTGAGAGACACACATACGTACAATGTATCTGTAACAGAAGGCATACAAAAAGGAATTTAAAGGCAGCTACCATTCCATCTTCTTATCCTTTTTTCTTTCTTTCTTTCTTTCTTTCTTTTTCTTTCTTTTTTTCTTTTGCTTTACTCATCTTTGACAATCACAGATAGAAAGAACCCCATTCATGAAGTGATTTTTTAAAATTTATTTTTTAAATACAGTACAGAGAAAGTCACACCTCTTTCATTGTAATGAACAGTCATTTGAAATGGTAGCATGTTGTACAAAGAAAAAAAACACACCCCTGTGATAGGCTACGTAACGATTAACGTAGCCTATCACGGCTAGATCTGCAAAGTCAGCCGTCATAGGCTACGTTAATCGTCACGTAGCCTATCACGGGTGACTTTGAAAAAAAAAAAGTGCGTACGCAAATGGCGGCCGCCATAGGGAGCCGCCATTCGCGTTCCTTATTTGGCCCCTGTAGTCTATGTAAAGATTTACGTAGACTACGGCGAAAATAAGGGCAACGCTATTTGCGTTGTCCTTATTTTCGCCGTAGTCTACGTAAATCTTTACGTAGACTACAGGGACCAAATAAGGAACGTGAATGGCAGCTCCCTATGGGGGCCGCCTTTAGCCGTACGTGCTTTTTTTTTTTTAAAGTCACCCGTGATAGGCTACGTGACGATTAACGTAGCCTATCACGGCTGACTTTGCAAATCTAGCCGTGATAGGCTACGTTAATCGTTATGTAGCCTATCACAGGGGCGTTTTGTTTTTTTTTTTACTTTGCTTGTAATGGCGGCGGCGGCAGCCAGTCGAAAGACCGGCTGCCGCCCCCGCCCCTGACGAAGACCTGCCGAACCGCCGCCGGGACCCGCCACTGGGAGGGACATTTGTGAAAGGTAAGTCCCATCCCGGGGGGGGGGCGGAGGGGCGGAGAAGTTCTCCCCAAACAACCTTCGGAGGACCGAATGCGTTGGCGCTCGGCCCCCCGAAGTTTCGGGGAGAAATTCTCCCCCATCCCTAGCAAAAAGGAAACAACAACAACAACAACAACAAAGCTTGAAATCTGGTATGAACTCAAGCTGGAATGAGTTTCAAGATGAAATTTAAAAGTGTATCCAGTTTCCACTTTGAAGTTTGGTTTGCCTTGTTTCTGACTGAAGATGGTGTTGGCTTTTGTTGTTCATATGGGGAATCTGTGCATTTGGGTGTGCTTTTTTCTTTTAAAAGACTGCACCCAAATGTGTACTTTCCCCCATCTATTAAAGCATGAAAAAGCACGTTTAAAAAAGGGAACTTGCTCCTAGTGTGTGCATTTTTCAAACATGAATGAAAGCTCAGGAAATGTGAGCATTTCTCAAAAAACACACTCGGGACAAATTCTGGTTCAAAACAAATCAAGATGAAATTCTTGTACTTCCCTAGAATGGAAGTGAGGAGGCAATTACTATTGGTGGATTGCACCCTAAATTCATGGGATTTTTGTTGCTGAGCTTCTGAGCCAATAGCTAAATCTGAACATGTCTGGCTTTGCTGAATAATTGGATTATGGCTACAGAGCAAAGCATGACTGGGTTTTTCGGTGGTAAATTCCCAGTTAGTAATGCACCATAGCGTTTCACTTCATCCAGCAAACCAGATAAAGCCCACCATGACAGGGATTTTCTAATCAAATACAATTAGGCAGCCAATGACATAATATTAATCCACAGCAGTCAAATTAAAGTGGATGAGCCTGTCCTCCGGGCTCGTGCTGTTTCCAAGGGAAAGGATGGCAAACCGAGTCCTAATAGGCTGCATATTGAAGTGGAAGGCCTTTGGGGAATGCCATAGGCCAAAATTTCCCCAAGAGACTGTGACTTTTTATTATGCAGTTTTCCTATTCTGCTCCAAATCCATTCCTGCTGGCTTTGATTTCTTTTTAAAGCAAAAGCAAAGGAATTAAGCACCATGTAAGCACACATAGATGACAAGTCAATGCAACTGTTCTAGGGATAATTCAGCCTCATTTTCACTCAAGCCACCTTGGCCCCTTTCTTATGAAAAGCTAGCATACCATGGCCACGAATACTACTAGAGCAATCCTAACCCTCAGATCAGCTGGCTGGAGCCTGGAGGGCATTTGGATGGGGCAGAGATTCCTCACTGCTGGTGGAGAGGAACTAGGGTGGCCATGTGTCCTCCTTTACAGAGAACTATCCTTGCCCTGTCCAGTTCCAGAATGAAGATAAAGAACCCTCAGAACTGTTGCCCATCAACAGACAGTATGCTGAATGGGCAAGCACACAGGTAAATAAATACATAAATTTCAACTTTCATTTTCAAAGATTTCCTAGAGAGAAATCTTCAAATGTAATTCTTTAATTGAATCAGCTTATATTGCTTATAATGAGGTTCCACAGCAAATGGGTCAAGCTTCTTGGATTCCAGCAGCTCCCATTTCATACCACTGCCCTTTCTCTTTTTGTACATCACCTGGGGCTCAAATGTCCTTGCATCTGCTTGCATTGCTTAAAGTAGCACTGCATCATGATGGCGTAGTCTGTTCTAAACTATAAATCCCATGTTCCAGAGAGTGATGGATGTGTAATGTTAAAGACTGCAAACGTGACGGTTCAGATGGTATCCTTGGAAGCAAAATATGGTGTCCATCTGCTTCCCTCACCCCTGAAATCTGGCACAGGATGCAGCTTCAGTGGGAATCTAGATTTTGCCCTGAATTCTGCTTGTTTGCTTGCTTGCTTGCTTGCTTGCTTGTTTGTTTATTTATTTGTTTATTTATTTATTTATTTATTTATTTATTTATTTCAAATCTTGGCTGCCTTTCAGGGCAGAAGCCCTCCCACTAGGGATGCCAGAGAATTCTGCCACGGATCTCGGTGAGGCCGAATGCCAGCGCATTCGCCCCCCCGAAAACCGTGGCAGAACGGCCTGCCACCCCTGGCCCCCGTGGATCCCCCCCCAGGACGAGACTCACCTGGGGTGGATCTTCCAGGTGGCAGCGGCTCCTGCAGCGGCTCCGGCGGAGGCTTCGGTGGCGGCGGCGGCCGGTCTTCTGACCAGCTGCCACCGCCGCCATTTCCAGGATTGCCTTGTGTAAAAAAAAAAAAAAGATGTGATAAGCTACGTAAAGATTTACGTAGCCTATCATGGCTAGTTTTTTTTTAAAAAAGGCGTGATAGGCTATGTAAATCTTTACGTAGCCTATCATGGCTGGGTGGGTAAAAAAACAAACAAACAACCGCGTACGCAAATGGCGGCGGCTACGGCCGCCGCCATTTGCTTTCCTTCTTTTTACTGTCTTAATCTACGTAAATATTTATGTAGACTATGACGGTGAAAAGAAAGGGGAATGCAAATAGCGTAGCAGGTGCTATTTGCATCCCCTTTTGATTCACTGTTTTAGCCTACATAAAGATTTACGTAGGCTAAAACGGGGGATCAAAAAGGGATGCAAATAGCGCCCGCTATGCTATTTGCGTTCCCCTTTCTTTTTGCTGTCATAGTTTATGTAAATATTTACGTAGATTAAGACGGCCCAAAAGAAGGAACGCAAATGGTGGCGGCTGTAGCCGCCGCCATTTGCATATGCGTTTTTTTGGGGGGGTTACCCATAGCCCTCCGCGGCCGGAAATCCAGCTGCAGACAGCTCTGGCCTAGCTGGGCCAGGCCCGGCTGGCTGCTCTGCGGAGCTTCTGCAGAGCACAGCCGGCCGTTCGAGGATTCCGGGAGGAACGGAGCACCTCCCCCCTGCCAGGATTCCGGGGGGAGGGACGGAACGCCTCCCCCACCACCATCAACCTAATCTGCGAAAGTTAAGTCACTTTCATACATCCCTACCTCCCACAGCAGCTCACAGCAATAAAATGCATAGAAACAGTTAAATTATTTAAAGTCATAAAAATACAAACACAATTAAATGGTAAATAAAAACAACATTAAAGGTGAAAATGAAACCAAACCAACAGTAAAAACAACAACAGCAGCAGCAGTCATATCAATAGAAGGCCACGGTAAAATAATACTTTTGAAGGCCTTCTTAAAAGCCTGCAATGAGAAAGCATGGCTAGGAGTGTACAAAACCTACTTATCCATCCACTGAAGGGGTCCGTGGGGGGGGGCGATCTGTCCCTCCCCCTGGAATCCTCCCCGGCTGGCTCCGCTCCGCAGTGAGTCCACAGAGCAGCCACCCAGGCCCGTCCACAGCTGGACTTCCGGCCGCTGCCATGCAAATGGAATCAAGAATGTGTAATCTTCCTCAATAGAAGCAAACCATCTCCCCAAATGCTTATGTGAATGCTTGGGACTATCATATATATATATATATATATATATATATATATATATATATATAATCATCTCTCTCTCTCATTCATATATATATATATATATATATATATATATATGATAGACCCAAGCATTCACTTAAGCATTTGGGGAGATGGTTTTCTTCTGTTGAGGAAGATTACACATTCTTTCAATGTACAGTCTGTGACCATGTCTGGAAGGGGAATCTGGAATTGCAAATTTGCCAGCCAATTCAGAAGATGCTGTAATAGTTTCCATATATATATATGTATGTATGTATGTGTGTATGAAACAGCCTAATTAAACATAGCACTAATTAGCCAAGCACAGAGGAGGTTCTTCCCTTTCCTCCTATAATTATATGTTTTGCCCAAGCCAACACTGAATGGCCAAATTATGGTCCAGGAGCCGCACGTAGTTATTATGTAGTTCAAACTCAGCTCCTAGGCAGTCCAAATTAAATAAAGCAAAGACCCCTATGGAGATTATCTGCTAATGGTCAGGAATGAGGACACAAAGGATAGCACTTTGGCTGCCAGAAAAAACCTGCAATTCCTCCTCTTCCCCTCTCCTCTTCTCCCAGATAGGTAGAGAAAAACGAACACTTCATTAGAACATAAGAACATAAGGAGAGCCATGCTGGATCAGACCAAGGGTCCATCTAGTCCAGCATTCTGTTCACACAGTGGCCAACCAGCTGTCGACTGGGAACCCACAAGCAGGACATGAGTGCAACAGCACCTTCCCAGCCATGTTCCCCAGCAACTGGTGTACATAGGCTCACTGCCTCTGGTACTGGAGGCAGCACAAAGCCATCAGGACTAGTAGCCATTGATAGTCTTCTCCTTCAGGAATTTGTACAACCTCCTTTTAAAGCCCTCCAAATTGGTGGCCATCACTACATCCTGTGGTAGTGAATTCCATAGTTTAACTATGCACTGTGTGAAGAAGTATTTCCTTTTATCTGTCCTGAATCTCCCACCAATTAGCTTCATAGGATGACCCTGGGTTCTAGCATTTTGAAAAAGGGAGAAAAATGTCTCCCTACCCACATTCTCCACACCATGCATAATTTTGTAGACCTCTGTCATATCTCCCCTTACCCTCCTTTTTCCAAGCTAAACAATCCCAGCTGTTGTAACCTTCTCTCATAGGGGAGATGCTCCAGCCCCTTGATCATTTTAGTTGCCCCTTTCTGCACTTTTTCAACTTCATCAACTACATAACACCATGCCACTTCATTGGTTACTGTAATGGCATCACATCACAGTGTTTGTTTCTCTACAAGTGTCCTGGGGACTGAAAGGAGGATTGCTGTGGGGTTAGGGATGTACGGATCATTTAAAATCTGTTCCATCTGTGTTTTGAAGATTGTGAGGCACTTTTCGTTCCACTGTCCATCCATCAATGGAAACAGATTTTTTTGTTTCTGAATTGGCACAAATTTGCATATGTGAAAATGTACAAATTCCCCCCCCCCCCATCCCATGGCATTTTCATGCTTTAGCCTGTGGGGGAAATGCACATTTTTGGCTGGGTTTTTTTTGGGGGAGGGGGGCATATTTTTCTATGATGACAGTCAGGAAAGTTAGAAAACTGGTCCAGAAGTCTGTGGAATCCACCCAGAAGGGGAAAAGCCGGTCTGCTGCAGAATCTGTGGGCAGGATTCATGAAAATCCAAAGTCATTTGGTTCCAATGCAGATTTCTTCGACATCCCTACGTGCGGTTGCTACTTTTGGTGGCCAACATGTGCCGTTCATAAGTTAACACAACATGGACTGACATTTCCATCCTCAGCAAATGCTGTGTCGAAAGACATTTGGTATTTAAGTAACTAACTTCACAGTACTTGGCCTTGACCCCAAATCCTTCTGTGCTGGCTGGCTTTCAGATATTTAAGTACTGCCCTAAAGCTGCTTGTTCCGTGACTTTGTGCTTCTGGAATTCTCTTCACATGGATTTGAGCCCCATGTTTTGGAGTTCTGAATTAGGTAGGTCTGCTTTCCAAGATGGAAGCAATGTATCAGAGCTTCTCCTTTGTTTCTCTGCTATTTCCATATGTTGTACAGCTTTCAGTTTGGTCAATTCATTTTCTCCTGCCTGCCACATGACCAATGTGTGTGTGTGCATATGAATAAAATGCCAACAAACCACACACACTGCTGTGGATGTTATCACACAGACTGTTCTATCAACATTCTTTTGGCATGTTGTTTTACCATTGTGCAGCAGCACCTGTCCTGAGCACATCAATGAAACACTCCACAAAAAGAATCATATGTCCAACTTTGCTTTGTTTGTTTGTTTGCACTACCTCCAGTACCAGAGGCAATATGCCTATGTACACCGGTTGCTGGGGAACATGGGTGGGAGATGCTGTTGCATTGATGTCCTATTTGTGGGTTCCCTGTGGGCAGGTGGTTGGCTACTGTGTGAACAGAATGCTGGACTACATAGACCCTTGGTCTGATCCAACATGTCTCTTCTTATGTTCTTATGTTGTTATATGTTCCATTCACTGGCTTTAAAAGGGGGTTAGATAAATACCTGCAGGAGAAGGTTATCAATGGCTATTGGTCCCAATGGCTATGTGCTACCTCCAGTACCAGTAACCTTCTGTACACCAGTTGCTGGGGAACATGGGCAGGAGGGTGCTCTTGCACTTGTGTCCTGCTTGTGGTTTCCTGGTCAACAGCTGATTGGTCACTATGTGAACAGAATGCTGGACTAGGTGGTCCAGCATGGTCTGATCTAGCACAGCTCTTCTTACATTCTTCTGTTCTTAGTTCCCTATGTTCCAAATACAGTGTGACTTTGGACGTTCTAAATAAGCAGGGAAGAAGTCCAGGTGCATAGCACATGGGACAAGGATACATTCATTCATTTCACATGTTAATGTAAACTTGCCTAATTCTATACTTTCAAGCCATTATGTGAACTGAAACTCAGTTATCCTTTGAAATGCACATTTATCCAGATTTTGCAGTGGAGTACTGCAATAAAAACATGCATACAAAAATGCATATATTTTGAAAAATAAGTTGCATTATATTAGGGAAATTGCTAACAAAAATGTGTATATTAGACAAAAACGCATACCGAAAAATGTATGTATTAGGAGAAAACAGAAAAGTGCACAAAAATGCTTACAAATTTTCATGCAAACTTTGGAAAAACTCCTCAAAGTTCAGGATGAACTGAACTTAAAGTGGGAGAAATAAGAAACTTGGGAAAACCAAAAATGGATAGGTTTGTCCATCCCCACATAGTGCTTCCTCCCTGCATGCTTGTTCAAAATACCCAAAGCCTCCCTGATTCAACTGGTCTTGTCACTTCTTATCCTGTTGTTCATCTCTCCTGGATATTGGCAAGCTCAGTTTATGTGCAATATGACAGTAATCAAAATGGATGTTGTTTAATAGTGATGCTGTGACAACAACCACTCTAATGCAACTGCATTTAAAAAGAAGAAAAAAGAAAAAAGAAAAGGACTCAACAAATGTCATGTAAAACCGGAACACCTCAGTTGCTGAACTCTATTATCATTTATGGAGGAAGTGGTAAAATGTAATTACATGGGCAATCTGTTTGCTGTTATTCCTCGTTTGCCAGATGAGAGAGTGGAAGCGTATTGACTGCATTTTTCAGAGGGTTTTAAAAGGAACATCCCCATTCCCAGCCAACAGCATGAATGGCCACCCCTGGCTTGCCTCTTACAGTAAGTGATCATATATCCTTATCAATTAGACAAACTTATGCAGCTGCACGATTCCCCCCCCATTAAAAAAGCTGTGCACAGTGTTATGATGCTAGATCCAGTGGTAGTCCTTCTAGGTGATATAAAAGATATAATTAGAATACTAGCCATTAGCAGAGAGTATGCTTACCAAAATCTTTGTGGCTGTGAAGTGGAATGAAAATCCAAGAAGTGTCCCTCAAATGGGGGAATGGTTGCATGAATCAGGGAATCCAGCAAAAATGTTCAAGCCTACTAAATCTGTACATGTGAGACAAATGTATTCCATTAATGTGGCTTCAATTTTAAATGTAATTAGGATGGAGAAAGGTCCCCCTCCCATAAAGTTTAAGACAATAGCATAGGATGGGCCAGTTTTGCCCAACCTGTTGCCTTCCAGATGTTCTGGACTCCAAGTCCAATCAGCCCCAACTGGCATAGCCATGATTAGGAATGCTAGGAGCCATCATCCAAAATATCTGGAGGGCACCAAGTTGAGGAAGGCTGGGGTAGACTGACAGCATTACTTGTGGTATACAGACATGGCTCACTGACACCTCTGTTGACCATTTCTTCTAAGTTTTGTAGTGCTTCATAAACCTATGACATTGGTGTCTTGGATCCTATTCCCAGGACCAAACGTCTTGAGTAGTGCTGTAGTAGAATCTGGGCTTGCAGGGATACAGCAGTGGCACTTTTTCATTAGCAGGGATGCTGACATGATCTGCCACCCCCCTCAGATTTCCCTGTTCCCTCTGAGCTTAGCTGCAATTCTCATAGTAGCTGACTGTGGGGTGGGGGGAATGAATATCCCCAACCACAATATAGTCTTCCCTGTTGTAATTAGGGATGTCAGAGAATTCCGCCACGGATCTCGGTGAGGTCGAATGACAGTGCATTCGGCCCCCTGAACTCCGTGGCGGAACGGCCTGCCCCCCCGCCCCCCCATGGATCCCCCCCGGGACGAGACTTACCTGGGGCGGATGTTCCAGGCGGCGGCAGCTCCGGTAGCAGCTCTGGTGGCGGCGGCGGCCATTTGCAGTCTTGTCTTTTTTTTTCTTTTTTATTACAAGACATGATAGGCTACATAAAGATTTATGTAGCCTATCATGGCTGGGTAAAAAAAAGAAAAATGCGTACGCAAATGGCAGCGGCTACAGCCACCGCCATTTGCATTCCTTATTTTTGGCTGTCTTAGTCTACGTAAATATTTACATAGACTATGACGGCGAAAATAAAGGGGAATGCAAATAGCATAGCAGGTGCTATTTGCGTCCCTTTCTGATTCGCCGTTTTAGCCTACGTAAATATTTATGTAGGCTAAAACGGTGAATCAAAAGGGGACGCAAATAGCGCCCGTTACACTATTTGCATTCCCCTTTATTTTCGCCGTCATAGTCTACATAAATATTTATGTAGACTAACACGGCCAAAAATAAGGAACGCAAATGGCGGCAGCCGTAGCCACCGCCATTTGTGTACGTGGGTTTTTGGTTTTTTGTTTTACCCAGAGCCCTCCGTGGCCGGAAATCCGGCTGCGGATGGCTCTGGCCTGGGCCTGGTTGGCTGCTCCACGGAGTTGCTGCAGAGCACAGCCAGCCGTGTAGGATTCCGAGAGGGGGAGGAACGGATCGCCTCCCCCCCATCAAGGATTCCGGGGGAAGGGACAGAATGCCTCCCCCACCACCATCAACATAATCTGCGGAAAGGTGATTTTCCGACATCCCTAGTTGTAATGCAAAGCATTTGACAATGAAGAGACCAGATGACCAGGAAGGCTTCAATGGCGGCTGTGTTGCCATGGCAATGCAGCTGTTGCCTCTCAGGTCCCCAGTTGACTGACAGGAGACAGGGGCATGTGTGTTTTGTAGTGCCTACTTCGAAAGGCTGGGATGGGCCAATGGGGAGGCTTCCCTGCTGTGACCACATGGAAGGAAGAGTACAGGATGGAGGAGGAGGGCTGATGTGCCATTAAACCCCTTCTCTCCTTGTCTGAGGCCTGAGGGGAGATAGACTCGGTGTTCTGGGGTCCTGGAATCATGACAACCTGTGTAACAAATGACAATAGCGGAACAGAAACCTGTTTGTGCTCACCACAGGAAACATTGCTTCTCTGCTATACCACTTTAACTCTTAAAAAAAAAAAGTTTGCTATTTTCTAACATTAGGCCTCAGTCCAGAGAAAACTGGTGGCAGCTAAGACCTATGAAGATCAAGAAGTTAGTCATAATTTAGGCTGATTTCAACAAGACAGTGACCCTGTTTACATGATCCATGTGGATATGCCAAACTATAGTGATCAAAAAGCTACATTAGGTACAAGTCTATTGCCTCAATCTGCCTACAATTCCATAATACCTTGAACACCACAATTTACCATTTAACAGCTGTTCATAACATAATTTAGGCAAAACCCAGACAGAAGATTATTTTAGAGTTCTCCAGGAATTTATCAAGGCGCAGTGGTACGTACGAACTCTAATGGAGGGAAGAGCAACCTCTGCCCGAACCAAGGCTGTGGGAGTGCCCAGTTTGCTGAGAAATCTATTTTGAAGGGCCTCCAATTTGACTGTTAGAGAGTCATACCAACCCCAAACTGCAGCCCCATAAAAATGTGGGCAATAACCTTACTCTGAAAAAAATTCAGAGCTCGGTCAACTAAACTGCCTCCTGCAGACCTCAATCTGGAAATGTCCGTCCGACTTAAAGGCCCTGCTCCCATGACCGATGTAGGCATATTGTACCCATGGAGATAAGGTGGCCATGTGTCCTACTTTACAAAGGACAGTTCTTTATTTGAAGGTGTCCTCTATTTGAAAAGCTGCCCAGTCCAAGTCCAGTTTAAAGATAAAGGGCCATAAAAAGGGAGAGCAGGAAGGTCCTTGAAGTTGTCCATCAAAAGTTTTAGCACCTGGATGGCAGAATGAGCACAGTCTCCCTTACTGTGGTGAGAGGTACTGTGTTTTTATTTAAATTATAGCAATTATTTCTAAATTTGCATCTACATCAGCACATGCAAATTATATGCAAATGTCTGTCCTTTTTTGAGGAGGTGCATTTCTTCTTTTTTGTGATGTGTAAGTGGCCACCCTACATGGAGAGGAGTGTGCCCTACATGGTGATGTGTAAGTGGCCACTCTACCAATGATTTCCACATGTGGTTCATCTGTACAGGACCAATGAAAGTGTTCAAGCAAGACTTGTTGCTGTGATCCTGCTACCTCTTCCACATGTGTTAAATATAACTACATTGGTTGTGTGGGCAGAGCTTTTAAGGCTGCACTACTGTACACACTTACCTGGGAGTAACTCCAATTAAACAGGGCCCTAGGCTTATAGCTAATGAGACATTTTGGTTGTTCAGTCTGTGTCTAGTGGTAATACAAGTATGTTATATTTTCTCAAAAAATTGAAGTAAAATCCTTGTGTTACATACTGTAGTTCCTTTCTTTCTCTTCTTTGTATGGACAACAATTTGCTTGTTTTGGTTTTGTTTTGTTTTTGGGTGGGTGGGTGGAGGCAGTGTTCTGGCTCAGTGTTAAAGTGATGGATTTTGCTGGGCATCCAATTGCATGGATGGAAATTCACTTTTCTGTTCTCACTTCTCCTTCTTTACCCCGCAGTTCCTTCCTGCCCACAACAGAGAAAGTCAAGCAACAATGGAATATGTTAACGGTTTTAGCAGGCACACCATGGAATGGCTGTGACTGCGGTCACACAAGTAAAAGGCTTTAAAAACCAATTAAGGAAGGGGGTCTCCTTCAGTACTATAATCCCTCTCTCTATTTTTAAAATAGCTTTGCACCCTTACGTCATGTCATTCATAAATAAGAGGGATCTAAAGAGGAAATCCCCCCCTTTCTAAATTACCCTTGGAGTTTTCCAGAAGAGGTACTGGTCACAGAGCTGTCGAAACATAAGCTGATGTTGGGAATAAGGCAGCATTGACTGACTCATGATCTCATTGGGGTTATGGCTGGAGGTAGTGGAAGGAAACTTGGATCTGCCAAGTCATGATGTAGACAGTCATGTGGCAAAACAATCTGAACAGTCTGCCTCTCTGGCAATTATTTGGGGCTCCGTCAGGTTATACAAGGCAAAATCACTAAGTGTCTGCGGAGACGTAATCTAAGGAGTAGCCTTAGAAGCAGTGGAGGCTGGTGGCTCCAATGTCAGTGGGACAGTGAATCCACTCTGGGTTTCCGTCAGAATCAGTCAGAACTCTCAAGGAGCCAGAAAGATGGCTACTTCTAAGCAGCCTCCGCTGCTTACAAGTAGCCATCTTTTGGGCTAACAATGTAAACAACTTGCAGGGAGGGCATATTGCCTTCCGTTCTTAGAAAAGAGAATTCAAGGCCTGACTAGATGTGGTTTGCAGTCACAAAACCAATTTTTCTTTAAGTCAAAGTGTGTGTGTGGGGGGGGTGGGGGGTGTATGTCAGGAATGTGGTAGGACTAAGCATTACAGTCCTGTTTCTGCCATGCCATGGTCCAGGTCCATATCTCCCCTGCACCAGGTAGGCTGGCCAGGTGTCCTACTTTGCAGAGGACAGTCCTCTATTTTGGAAAGCTGGCAGAGGACAGTCCCCTCTTTGAAGGTCTTCTTTGTTTGAAGGGGCATTCATTCCAAGTCTGGTTTAAACTCAAAGAACCATAAGGAGAGTAACATCAAACATTAACACCCTGACAGCAGACTGAGAAGACACGCTGGCCACCTAGTCCGTTATCTTCACTATGGTGAGATCTATTTAGGGATGACATGAGTGCCCGGCTGGGTCTGGGAGGCTGGCAGACTCCCATGTGTCTGGACCCCTAGACTCCTAAGGATGGACGAAAGTCCCTTACCTGGTCCCGCAGCTGTTTTCGGTGGGGGGGGAGGCGCTCCGGTTCTCCCCCCGAAATTCTTGGCGGGGGGAGGCGCCCTGCCCCTCCCGGCTGAAATTCAGGCCGGGGGGGAGGTGCACCATCCCTCCCCGCCGAAATTCTGACCGGGGGGGAGTGCCCCGTCTCCCCGGCCGCGAAATAAAAAAGTAAATTGTAAAAAAAAACAAAAAACGTGATAGGCTACGTAACGATTTACGTAGCCTATCACGGCTAGATTTTCAAAGTCAGCCATCATAGGCTACGTAAATTGTTATGTAGCCTATCACGACTGACTTTGAAAAAAAAAAGCGCGTACGCAAATGGCGGCACCCATGGGCGCCGCCATTTGCATTACTTATTTGGGCACGGGTAGTCTATGTAAAGATTTACGTAGACTACAGCGAAAATAAGGGCAACGCAAATAGCGTTGCCCTTATTTTCGCCGTAGTCTACGTAAATCTTTACGTAGACTACCCGTGCCCAAATAAGGAACGCAAATGGCAGCGCCCATGGGTGCCGCCATTTGCGTATGCCCTTTTTTTTTTCAAAGTCAGCCGTGATAGGCTACGTAACGATTTACGTAGCCTATCATGGCTGACTTTGAAAATCTAGCAGTGATAGGCTACGTAAATCGTTATGTAGCCTATCACGTTTTTTTTTTTACTTTCCTGGGAAATGGCGGCGGCGGCAGCTGGTCGGAAGACCAGCTGCCGCCCCTGCCACCCCCGCCGCCGCTGCAACACCGCCGAAACGCTGCCGAAACGCCGCCGGGACCCGCCACCGAGAGGGACATTTGCACGAGGTAAGTCCCATCCCGGGGGGGGGGGCGGAGAATTTCCCCACCAATTTCAGGGCGCCGAAGGCATTGGCATTCGGCCTCCCGGAGATTCATGGAGAAATTCTCCTCCATCCCTATCTCTGCTTGCTGAGCTGTGGGGCACTGATGGACCCAGCCACCAAACACTCCAGGACTCTAGAAGCAAGGATCATCCTGGAGTTCTCATTGCCGCATGTCATTGGCGTGCATGCAGTGCTGAGGACTCAACCTGCTCTGGCTGGCTGTTAAAACTTGACAGCTGACAGGGGCAGGAGGAGGTGAGTCCCCATTGCTGTGCATGCCCCAACCACTCTTGCCTTCTCCTCCTTGCAAGTTGTGGCAAACGTGGCACTGAGGATCCTGGAAGTCAAGCCCTTGTACACATAAAGCAGAAGGGTGGCTGTGGGGGCTCTGGCACACTCCAACCACTTTTGCCACTATCTCCTCCTTGCAAGGAGGAGATGGCAAGCCATGAAAGTGGTTGATGAGTGCGGCTCTGAGGACTCTGGCAGTCAAGCCTTTGTGTGCATAAAGCCCTTGTGTGGACTTCATTGCACAGTGGCTCTGCAGGTGGGGGCAGAGTGAGCAGGGCTGTGCAAGTGGGGGCAGTGACTCATCAAGCCCCTGGGCCACCTGGACGAAGGGTAGTCCATCCTTCCCTAGTTCATCGTTTCCTGGATATATTGTATTTCTATTTAAATTATAGTCATTATTTCTAAACGTGCACATACACATGTTATTCACATATGCAAATGTGATGCAAATCAATGCCCTCTTTCATCCTCTTTTTTTGGCAATGCGGAAGTGGCCACCATGCTATTTGTCAAAGAAAAAATCTCTTTGTTTGGCCCTAAAACACTGATAGTGTGATACTATCAAGAGTTAGATAAGAATCAAGGACCATGGACTTCAGGAACAAATGCTTCTTTTGCATTACATACAGGATGGGATGGGGGGGGAAAGAATTATCTGGCTACTTTTATCCACAATACATTATGTATGAGAATTCCATTTTGTGGGTGAAATCTCAAAACATTTCTCCAGCTTGGCCCTGGTGGATTTCATTCCATTTCACCCTGCTGGCATTGGCTTCCCTCTCAAGGAGGGAATCTTGAAATTTCATCCTTTACTTCATTGCTTCCTGAGCAATGCTGGGGGACTGGGGGTGGGGATTGACAAGATCTTTGACAAATATGGAATAGGTCTTCACTGGGCTAAATCAAGTAGTGTATGGAGAGGATGGAACTGACAGGGCTATTTACAACAGGGGAATATGCCTCTGCAGGGCTATGTAGCAGACAGGCAGACTTGTAATCATGCACACTTGCACAAGATCACCAATTAAAGAAAATAAAAATTCCCCCTCCCCCCAAAAAACATTAGAAAAACCCTTCAGAGGACCTGAAAAAATGCAGAAAACATTTCCATAATTAGGGGGAAAAAACTACTACATTTTGCTGCCACTTACTGGAACAGAAACACTGGATTTGGATATCCAGATCCCGCTTCCCCCTCCCCAACACACTGTCCAGCCCCAAGGTCCTTACCTTAAAATTGCTCCCCCCCCTCCAGAACAACAAGTCTGCTGCTGGTGCATGTCCAGCGGACCCAAGTAAGAAGCTGGGGGCTGGGTGGAGGCAGTGGTGGTGGCATGGCGTCTGGGCTTCCGGGTCACCTCGAAGTGCCCCGAAGCGCTTGGAGCTCGGGCTTTGAGCTGAAGCATTGCACAGCCCTAGTTTTTATGTGTACCTCTAAATCATCATGACCACAATCCAGCACAGTGTTATGTACGATCAAGCCCATCAAAATCAATAGGCCCGCAACAGTCAATCTGCTGTGCTGTGGTCCAGGTGTGCACATAAAAAACTGTATGTTGTTTTCAAACATCGGTATGATGGGGAATGCATGTGCCAGTGCATCAGACTTGTCTGTGGCTCTCTGCCATGTGTGCACACATGGAGAAAACATTCTTTATCTATCATGCGATGTGTCAAGCAGCCCTTAAAAGGATTGTGTACATCAGGATCCAAGCAAGCAGAGCCACCGTGCAGTGGCTGAACTGCTGAGTGTGATGTGAGCAAGAGATGTCCACTATACTAGTTAGAGCATGGAAGCAGGAACCAGGAGGGCTGTGTTGAATTACTGGTTCCACATGTAATCCTGGCCTTTTAAATGGTTTGTTTCAGTTTCCACAGGGGCAGAACCTTGGATCTTAGGCAGTGTTGTGTTGATTTAGTCACTAAAATGTAGGAAGCTCTTGAAGGTCTGGACAGAACGGAGTGTAAGACTTGCCTCCAATTCTTTTCCAAAAGGGAAACACAATGCCTGGCTGCATTGCAGTTTTCAAATGGGCTTTTATATGCAGGACAGAGGAGATTGTGCTTCTGATACTTGCATAAACTGGGAAGACAGAACTTCAGAGCTTTAAGCAGGAGGGTGAGATGGAGCCAGACGTACTGCCAAGTTCCTATAAATCATCACTTTCTGTATGCAGTGTGCTGGAGACCCCCTCTCCTGTCTGCCAAATCTAGGCTCCGATTTCACAGCTCCGAACAGTGTAAAAATCTCTGCTAACTGCCTGCTAGCCTTACTGAAGCAAAAACTATTCTCATTCAGATGTGGCTGGAGTTAGTGCTTGGAGTTTAGCACATTTTCTTATGCACTCTCATGATGCACAAAGACGGGTTGGTTCAGCTAAGCACAGGTGAAAGGGCCACCTGCAGAGGAATCCCTTGGAGCTCCATAGAATCCTCTTTCTCTCTCCCCAGTGTGCCCCACAATACAAGAGCATGGGTTTACATTCAGATAGTACCAGGAGGTATTGCAGGGAATGGGTAGGATGTGCATACATCCCATATCCACATCTAGCCCTATCTCACCTCAGCACGGGTTACTTAAGCTCCAGAGCATAAGTTACTTGCACCAAGGAGAGGGAGAGGACAAGTTAAGGATTTGAGATGTGCTCATGGACCTGTCCTCTCCCTAGGGGTGTCAGAGAATTTCTCGCCGAAACTTCGGGGGGCCGAGTGCCAATGTATTCAGCCCCCCGAAGTAGTTTCGGGGAGAAATTCTCCGCCCCCCCGCCCCCTGCCCCCCCCCCGGGATGGGACTTACCTTTCCCGAATGTCGCTCCCGGTGGCGGGTCACAGCGGCGGTTCGGCAGGGCTTCGACAGGGGCGGGGACGGCAGCCGGTCTTTTGACCGGCTGCCGCCGCCGCCATTCCAAGAAAAGTTAAAAAAAAAAGAACGCCCCCATGATAGGCTACGTGACGATTAACGTAGCCTATCACGGCTAGATTTGCAAAGTCAGCCATGATAGGCTACGTAAATCGTCACGTAGCCTATCACGGGTGACTTAAAAAAAAAAAAAAGCGCATACGGCTAATGGTGGCCCCCATAGGGAGCCGCCATTCGCGTTCCTTATTTGGTCGCTGTAGTCTATGTAAAGATTACGTAGACTACAGCGAAAATAAGGGCAACGCTATTTGCGTTGCCCTTATTTTCGCCGTAGTCTACGTAAAGATTTACGTAGACTACCCCTGTCCAAATAAGGAACGCGCATGGTGGCTCCCTATGGGGGCCGCCATTTGCGTACGCGTTTTTTTTTTAAGTCACCCGTGATAGGCTACGTGACGATTAATGTAGCCTATCACGGCTGACTTTGCAGATCTAGCCGTGATAGGCTATGTAAATCATCACGTAGCCTATCACGGGGGTGTGTTCTTTTTTTAACTTCTTATTTCGCGGCCGGGCAAGGCGAGGCGCCTCCTCCCCGGCCTGAATTTCAGCCGGGCAAGGCGAGGCGCCACCCCCCCGGCCTGAATTTCGGGGGGAGAAGCGAAGAGCCTCCCCCCCACCGCGAAGCAAGCTGCGAGACAAGGTAAGTGACTTTCGATCACTCCTACCTCTCCTTTTCCTGGATTTGGGAGGTGGACATGTGCAACACTTTCTACAGGGTCTGTAAAAGGACTCATAGCAAAGGCCATATACAGGGACAATTAACATATGTTTGCCAGTGTGGTGTAATGACTAGAATGTTAGACTTCGAGTTGGGAGATCTGGGTTCTAGTGCCCGCTTGTCCATGGAAGCTCACTGGGTGACTTTGGGCCATTCAAAGACTTTCAGTCCAACCTACCTCACAGGGTTGTTGTTGTGAGGCTAAAATGGAAAGGAAGAGGATTATGTACGCCGCCTTGAGTTCCTTAAGGAGGAAAAAGACAGGATATAATGTAAGTAAGTAAGTAAGTAAGTAAATAAATAAATAAAATGGTGAGTTCTTAATTATCAACAATAATAATACACATACAAGAATTTTACATAAGTAACAATTCACGTATCACAAATAGGGATGGGGGAGAATTTCTCCCCAAAACTTCAGGGGGCCAAGTGCCAACGCATTCGGCCCCCTGAAATCGGTGTTGAAATTCTCTGCCCCCCCCGCCCCCCCTGGGATAGGACTTACCTTTCACGAATGTCCCTCCCGGCGGCGGGTTCCGGCGGCGGTTCGTCGGGTCTTTGTCAGGGGTGGGGGCGGCAGCCGGTCTTTCGACCAGCTGCCGTCGCCGCCATTACAAGTGCAGTAAAAAAACCCAAAACCCTGTGATAGGCTAAGTAACGATTAACGTAGCCTATCATGGCTAGATTTCCAAAGTCAGCCGTGATAGGCTACGTTAATCGTCACGTAGCCTATCACAGGTGACTTTGAAGAAAAAAAAACGCGTACGCAAATTGCGGCCCCCATAGGGAGCCGCCATTCGCATTCCTTATTTGGTCCCTGTAGTCTACGTAAAGATTTACGTAGACTACGGCAAAAATAAGGGCAACGCTATTTGCGTTGCCCTTATTTTCGCCGTAGTCTACGTAAATCTTTACGTAGACTACAGGGACCAAATAAGGAATGCAAATGGTGGCTCCCTTTGGGGGCCGCCATTTGTGTACATGCTTTTTTTTTTCTTTTTCCAAAGTCACCCGTGATAGGCTACGTGACGATTTACATAGTCTATCATGGCTGACTTTGGAAATCTAGCCATGATAGGCTACGTTAATCGTTACGTAGCCTATCACGGGGGTGGTTTTTTTTTTTTTTCTGCGGCTGGGCAGACGGGGCGCTTCTACCCGGCCTGAATTTCGCCGGTGAGGGATGGGGCGCCTCCCGCCCGGCCTGAATTTCGGCCGGGCGAGGCGGGGTGCCTCCCCCCCTCGCATGAACTTCGGGGGGAGAAGCGAAGCACCTCCCCCCCACCGCGAAGCAAGCTTCGAGGACAGGTAAGGGACTTTCGTCCATCCCTAATCCCCAAACAATAAAACACAGTACCGTCCTCCCGAAGTTCTGTCTTCCAGATTGGGTCCACAACAAAGAAAAGAAAAGAAAAAAACTTTGCGCTACAGCTTGATTTTTATTCTGGTGGAATATGGCCAAAGAGGGAAAACAGTCTCTTGTCATTTCACCTCAGCTCCACAACAGTCTTCTTGAAATGTATCGGAGTCCAATATCACACAATCAACTTTACAGACAGCCCTGTCTCAAGGGTGCAGGGGCTTACAGAGAGGAGAAAACAAACTTCTTCCAAACTTCACTGAGGGAACTGCCCATAATGGTGGCAGTTACCTCCTTATCTCAGTCTCCTACTGAGCATCTGCAGGGATATCCCCCCTCCAGAATTCTTAAAGGGAAGTATGGTTGTTCAGTTGTTAAGTCGTGTCCGACTCTTCGTGACCCCATGGACCATAGCATGCCAGGCCTTCCTGTCCTCCACTCTCTCCCGGAGTGTAAAGGGAAATATACCAGTGAATTACACATGGACATTCTATTCCCTGCAATGCCCCCAGACAATGTCTGCCTGATATATGCCTACATGATCAAAGGGGGGGCAGGGAAATCAAGGGTCTATTGAGCCCTGTGGGATTACTTGTGCAGGTGCTGCAGTCATGTTCAAATTTCAATTGGATTGGGTCCGTAGTGCTTGGCAGCTAAAATTACCCAAATAGACTCTTGTCACATTCAGTTCTACAACCTTTTCCTTTGGAACCACACACTGTGTTTGGGGTCTGGAATATGAGACACCAAAACTACATGGGCTCCATATGGAATAGTTTTTGCTCTATAGGGTAGTGGAAAGCCTAACTATGATCCATGATTCAATCTTCCAGTGTGTGTCTCTGTGTTTTAATCCTTAAGACAGCTGAAGGAGACTGAGCTCTGGATTTGATCAGAGCCGTGGCTCTGTGGAGGGGGATATTTAATCCTTTCCACCTGCATTTTCAGTTGGCCCCTGAAGATACTAGCCCAATGGGGAAAACTACAGGAGGTACAAATGTCATACCTGTACCTTTCCTCCGCAGGGCCTAATAGCAGTTTGGGACAGCAATTTTGACTAGAGAAATGTAAGGATGGGTGAATTTACCCCCATCCACACTGCATGCCATGTGCTGGATCCCCACTGGCTTCTCGACCCTGCTTACCACACGTGGCAGTCACTGGGCGGTCGGCGGGCACCCAGCAAGTGGCATGCAGCATCCCACTCCTCCTCCAAGCTGCCATTCTGCACAAAATGGCAGCACAGCCTTTTTCATAGAGGCCTATTTTATGTAAATGGCAGCCATAAGGAAGCCCATTTACACAACATTCTGTAAATAGACCATTTCTAGGGATGTCAGAGAATTCCGCCACGGATCTCGGTGACACCGAATGCCAGTGCATTCGGCCCCCCAAAATCAGTGGCGGAATGGCCTGCCCCCCCCTGCCCCCCCGCGGATTCCCCCCGGGATGAGACTTACCTGGGGCGGATCTTCCAGGCGGGGCCGGCTGCAGCGGCTGCAGCGGCTGTGGCGGCGACTGCAGCAGCAGCTGCGGCGACTGGTCTTCCGACCGGCTGCTGACGCCGCCATTTGTCTTGTAAAAAAACCAACAACGACGTGATAGGCTACGTAAAGATTTACGTAGCCTATCATGGCCGTGTTAAAAAACACACACCTAAAAACGACGTGATAGGCTACATAAAGATTTACGTAGCCTATCATGGCTGGGTTAAAAAACAAACAAACCGCATACGCAAATGGCGGGGGCTATGGCTGCCGCCATTTGCGTTCCTTATTTTTGGCCGTCTTAGTCTATGTAAATATTTACGTAGACTGTGATGGCGAAAATAAAGGGGAACGCAAATAGTGTAGCAGGCGCTACTTGCCTCCCTTTTTGATTTGCCATTTTAGCCTATGTAAAGATTTACATAGGCTAAAATGGTGAATCAAAAAGGGACGCAAATAGCACCCACTACGCTATTTGCGTTCCCCTTTATTTTCACCGTCATAGTCTACGTAAATATTTACGTAGATTCAGACGGCCAAAAATAAGGAACGCAAATGGCGGCGCCGTAGCCGCTGCCATTTGCATACATTTTTTTCCCCCCAGAGTCCTCTGCGGCCGGAAATCTGGCTGCAGACGGCTCTGGGCTGGGCTGGGCTGGGCCAGCTGCTCCGCTGAGCTGCCGCGGAGCACAGCCGGCCATGGAGGATTCCGGGGGGGAGGAACGGATTGCCTCCCCCCCATTGAGGATTCTGGGGGGAGGGACAGAATGCCTCCCCCCCACCATCAACATAATCCGCAGAAAGGTAAGTGACTTTCGTACATTCCTACTTGTAACGTTGCATAAATGGGATCCTTTGTGGCCGCCATTTATGTAAAATCAGCCTTTATGGGAAAGGCTGAGCATCCATTTTGAGCAGAACAGTGGCTCAGCAGAGCAGCAGAGCCTGTTGCTCTGGCTCGACTCAGCCCCCGACTAGACTCCACCACCATCCCTAGAGAAATGGAACAGATGAATGAGTAAATGGTCTTTTTCCCAGAGCCACTGCTCTGATCAAATTCGAAACACCCTGTACTTATTTTTAAAAAGGTCAGGAGATTTAATCACGGCTCACCCATATCTCATGTTGTTTACCCCCAAGAATGAGCTGGGCTGAAATGGAACTCAGGACTCATGTGTGTCCTGATGCAAAATTGGGGGCAGGCATTTTGGCTCTATTTGAGGGCAGTGTGCATCATTTTCAAGGTGGAAACATACCTGAATTGGTGACTGCCAACTTTTTCCCATTCTGAGGGCCATTTTTGGGGGAGGCGGGGATGTGGCCAGCATGGGAAAAAAGGTAGTCTTCACAGGCATCTGCAATTTCCCCCATAATTCCTATCATAACAGGGCATTTTGGCAATACAAGATGGTGGCCACCTACCAATCAGAATGAGTGAGCTCCAACAAGTTCCTCTTCCCTGAAAATCACACATCACCCTCCCCTGAAATGCAAAAGATGCAGTTGGGGCTGAGGTGAAATTTGGACTGAACTTTTAATCTAAATACCAGTCTGAGCCAGTTTAAAACATTCTGCCACCCTCTAGTATGACCAAGGAATAGAACCTTGGATGGAGATATTAGGACGCTGGGCCAGGGATAGGAAGACAGGCACAGTTCCGATTCACAATGGTTAGACTCATGGGCACTACCCAAGTCAGGAAACAGATTTCACCACCTTCTCAATGTTGTTCCCAAACAGTTTTCTTACTTCCTCCCATAGAAGTGAAGATTAGTTGCAGAGTTATGCTGGGTAAACAGGCAGTCACTTTGTAAGGCAGAGCTCTCTGAAAACTTGCATCTCGAAGCTGAAACAAGCAGGGATTATCTTGTGTAGATAAATGAAAGTCAGTTATTGGCATGGATTGATTTCTTTAGCTTCTCATCACACTCCCTGTTGTAGCAACGACATAGGACTGTTGTGGTAGTGGTGGTTTGCCCATTCTGCTTAACCAGTGGATGACTCAGGCTTACTGAAAATAACTTAGCACACTTATAGTATTCAGAAGGGTTTCTGTGTAATTGACTCAGTGCTAAGTTCATGGGCTACCAGCAACTAAGCTGCCTAGCATGGTGCAGATTCTTAAAAATACCTCTGGGATGAATCACTTTTCTCAAAAGAGTTCTGGAGTGTGATAATTACCATGGAGACAGTTAGACAGAAAGAAACTAAGGAAACGGGTGTTTTTACAAAAAAAGGAGAGATAAATTTGAGTAAGAAAATGACCATGCATTGAATCAAACATAGTATGTTATGATTGCTCTCATGTGCTCTTTGTGAAATTGCTTCAAGAATTCTAGGTCTCACTGATGATGGTGGCGAAGTTCACGAATAACAGGCTCATAATACAAAATAGTGACTGTGGGCAGAACCCCTACCTTTTGTTCTGGGGTGTTTCTTCAGGGGCGGGGGGAGGTGATCTGTCCCTCCCCCTGGAATCCTCTTCAGCCAGTGCTGCTCTGCAGCGATTCTGCAGAGCTGGCAGCCAGCTCCGTATTGCCAGCGACACGGGCGGTTGCCATTGCCGTGCTGTATTGGGCTGACTCCGGCCACAAATGGAGTCCACTATGCCATTTGCGGCCGTAAAGCTCTTAGATTAAGCTAAATGCTGCAGTAAATGGCTGCATTTAGCTTAAACTAAGGGTGTTATGGCTGCAAATGGTGTCGGCTGTGCCATTTGCATCTGTGGTTTTTCACAGGCAGGAAAAAGCACAGATGCAAATGGCGCAGCGGACGCCATTTGCAGCCGTAAAGCCCTTAATTTAAGCCTATTGCAGCCATTTATGGCTGCATTTAGCTTAATCTAAGAGCTTTATGGCTGCAAATGGCATCGTGGATGCCATTTGCAGCTGGAGTCAGCCTCAGCCAGCGATATGGCATAGCAATGGCAGCCGTATCGCTGGTGCTCCAGAGCCACCGGTGGGGAGGATCCAGCCGGGGAGGATTCCGCGGGGAGGCAGAGGGAAGGGATCCTTTCTGTCACAGACTCTGGAGGCTGGATTCTTTTGAATCTGGCCTCATTGGGGTCCATGGCAGAATTCTCCAGCATCCCTACTGCTTATACTGCTCATTTTTATTATGAGCCAGGCACCCTTGCCTTAACCTGAAAATCTTACTCTGTAATAATATATAACAAGAGATTTTTCAAGATGATGTCCTGCTTTTGCAGTGTATAAACCTGAACGTATTAGTGAGTAGGCATGAAGGAGACATTCATTTCCCACTCTTGAACCAATACATTGAATATTGGAAATAGACAGAATGATATATGGGCACCCTGCCTCAATGGCGTTCTTTAGTGTCATTTTGAGTCTCTGCCGTGTATTATGACTGTGTGATGAATTCCATTGAGAAAACATGTTGAAATTACATTTCATAGAATAGTAGTAGGGTTGGGAGGGGCCTATAAAACCACCGAGTCCAACCCCCCTCCTATTTAAGGAATCCCAAGCTGTGTTGGGATGGAAAAGAAGAGAAGATGTCTCAGGGACCAGCCGTCTTCCTTTTAGTGCATCACCTTCCATTTGCCAAGCTGATGCCTGACATTGCCCAAACAAGAAAGGAAATCAGATGCTTGTCATATTAAATGAGCATGGAAATGTTATTGAATATAATTAATTCATGTGAGAGAAAGAGCAGTTTGGAGACTGCAGCAGCATTTGCTGAAGCTTTGCTCTAACATGCTCTAGATTAAAGAGAGAGGCTGACCATTTTAATTTGTATTTGTAGAAGGACATGAATGGAATTCCTTCGGTGATGGTTAAGTCTATATTCTTGACATTTTTGCCTGGCAGCTCCAATCATTCCACAAAAGGCAGGTCTATTTGATGCTTTTTTTAGGGCTGTGCCAAATATTCTTCTATGTCATTTCTTGCCTAGAGATGGGAGAATCAGTGAGGCTTGAGATCATTGCGTTCTCTGAGTTCCACCTTGAATCACAATCCATCTCATTCCCATTCCCAAATTCAAGATTTTGCCTGGTTGATGTAATTGTTTGAATGGGGAAAATGTGCATTCAGCTCTACTTCTATACAACTATTCAGAGCAGCGGTGTCAAAAACAAAAATAGCTGTAATGATAACTAACCTCCAATAGGAGATGGCACCAGAAGAAGAAGGAGAAGGAGGTGTACATTTTTATAAAGCACACCCACCCACATGTGCCTTCCCTCACCAATTATTTCAACTATGGAAATGAGGGGGGTGTTTTACAGAATATACATTTTTAAAGTGCACATTTTTCTAACAAATACATTTTATGAACAAGCTTGTAAGCTCAGGAATATGCAAACTTTGCCCCTCAAATGAGATCGCATTCACATTCAGGAGTACAAACAGGGCAAGTTCTGATTTTCATGAAGTGAAATGCAATTCTAATTCATCCCTACTCTTACCTCAGAGGTAGTGACTTGAGGGGAAGGAATTCCCCCCAAAGTCATTGACTTGACCCAGTGGAGGTGGGTGGCTCCTATTTCAGTGGGGTGGGCATTTCTCCCCCTGCTGTTTCTTTGACAAGAACTTTTTCTCTGTACCAGTTAGTGATCTCAGCCAATATGTGAACATGCCTCAACACTATGCATTGAATCCAGTCATGCTTAGAGTAGACCCACTGAAGTTAATGGAACATCAGTGGGAAGTTTGTCAAGACTTCCACATTGATTTCACCTGGCCTACTCTAAATATGACTAACTCTGGATGCAACCCTATGAAGCCAATTAAATTCGGCTATGTGCTGATGTCACTAACATCAAATAAAGCCCATTAAGGTTGAGGGCAATGTTTCCTCTACTGGCCACATGACTGGATGTGGTTAATCGAAGATTATTCTAGTAATTATTAAACACTTTTGCAGCCCTTTCTCAGAAGTTCATGAAAAGTCACTGACAAATTCCAAAAGAGGCAACATACGGTTTTGGTGATCATATCAATTTTTATTAAAACCTTTTGCCTCTGCACTATGGAATATACACATAGCCACATGCAACCAGACTGGTGACGCAGATTTCCCCAGACCCTCCAGATCTCCTAATATGCTACACAGAGAGGGCTGGGACTGTTCTGTTCTTCTGCTGCTGTGATGCAGAAATAGTGTTGTTTTGGTGCTGGTGAGGCCTGGGTTGCAAGGATCACCTGTGGATTGGGTTTGCTTAGCAAGGTGAGGTTTTCAGGAATAGTCAGGAAGGTCAGGTTTCAGGAATGACCAGCAAGGTCAGATTTCTGTAGGGGTGGACGAAAGTCACTTACCTGTCGTCGAAGGCCGTTCGCGGTGGGGGGGAGGCGCTTTGCTGCTCCCCCCGCAAAATTCAGGCCGGGGGGGAGGCTTCCCGCCTCGCCCGGCCGAAATTCAGGCCAGGGAGGAGGCGCCTCGCCTCGCCCGGCCGCGAATGCGAAAGTAAAAAAAAAACGCCCCCTGATAAGCTACGTGACGATTCACGTAGCCTATCACGGCTAGATCTGCAAAGTCAGCCGTGACAGGCTATGTGAATCGTGACTTTAAAAAAAAAAAGCGCGTACGCGAATGGCGGCCCCCATAGGGAGCCGCCATTCGCGTTCCTTATTTAGTCGCAAATAGCGTTGCCCTTATTTTCGCCGTAGTCTACGTAAACATTTACGTAGACTACAGTGACCAAATAAGGAACGGGAATGGCGGCTCCCTATGGGGGCCGCCATTCGCGTACGAGCTTTTTTTTTTTTTTAAGTCACCCGTGATAGGCTACGTGACGATTCACGTAGCCTATCACAGCTGACTTTGCAGATCTAGCCGTGATAGGCTATGTGAATCGTCACGTAGCCTATCAGGGGGCGTTTTTTTTTTCTTTCATTGCAATGGCGGCGGCGGCAGCCGGTCGAAAGACCGGCTGCCGCTCCCGCCTCGTTCGAACACCCGCCGAACCGTCGGCCGGACCAGCCACCGGGAGGGACATTCGGTGAAGGTAAGTCCCATCCCGGGGGGGGTGCGGGGGGGGGTGCGGAGGATTTCTCCCCGAAACTTGTTTGGGGGGCCGAACACGTTGGCGCTCGGCCCCCCGAAGTTTCAGGGAGAAATTCTCCGCCATCCCTAGATTTCTGCAACATGAACAGATCAGCACCATGGAAAGCTCTGAGTGGGGCTAGAAGCCAGACAGGCTTGTCTTTCTGCTATTCCAACAAGGGACAGAGCAAGACCTAGGCTTAAATAATAGGGTGTCTGCATTAGGCTAATTGGCCCCACCTGCCCACCGTCTGAGGCTTGGTCTCTTAGAGGGGCCTGGGCTGTTTTAGCAGTCTCAAGCTGTGGTGATGTGTGAGTGGTTGTGACATGCTAGTGCCCTCATGGCCCAAGTCCTCAGAGTCTGAGAATGGTAATTCAATGCCCTCTGGATTCAGGGAAGGCATCCCCTGGGGTCTTCCTGAAGAACTGGGTCCTGGGCAGATGATGCATTTCCATGGTTGAGTCCTCCTCAATTAACTGTGAAGCCTTCTCTCCTGAAGACAAGTGGTCAGGATCATCTGAGGACAAGGGTTTGGAATACTAGTCTATGACAGGGGGCTTGCTGAATGAGGTAGATTGTAGTAATGGGGGTTTGGAGGGGAATCCTCAAAAATTGGACAGAATCACCTTCTGTGAGTGAAGCTCTAGTCACAGAAGGTGCTTCTGTTCAATTCTTAGGGATATGTGAATCAGCAAAACTAGAGCTCAATGGAATTCTCCAAATTCCATCTCAAAGAATGTTCAGACTTGAGTCCACCTCAGATTGCAAGCTTTGTTGATGTTGTTTTTCACCTGAAAATCTGTGTGTATTATCATGCACATCTTTGAAATGTACGCATTCTTCTCCCATTGATCAAAGCATTTTCCAAAAGCACATATTTTTTCATGCACATTTTTCAAATGTACTCATGCTGTTGAACACAGTTTTGGGGGGATGCATATCACATTGCAAGCTTGGAAATGTACGGATTTGGACCACAGATTGCATCTGAGTTTGTGTTATTTCTGGAAGGTGCAAACTGTGTAAATCCTGATCAAAAATGAACTGAAACAAATTTCTCATGCATCCCTACCAATTTTCAGCCCACTAATTTTCAGCCCGACACCATAGCCTACTCCATTCAGCATGATCCCCTGACCCTCTGTGTAGCATTTTTGTGAGTGGAGGGCCTGTCATGGGGAGGAAGGGGTGGAGAGGTCTCCCTCCACCAGTCCAGTTTGCACGCACATAAATCTGGACCAGCCGAGAGAACAGAGCTGTGTTGGCTGGTGACATTTTTTTAGGGATGGGGGAGAATTCCTCCCCGAAACTTCGGGGGGCCGAGTGCCAACGTATTCGGCCCCCCGAAGTAGTTTCGGGGAGAAATTCTCCACCCCCTGCCCCCCGCCCCCCCCCCGGGATGGGACTTACCTTTCCCGAATGTCCCTCCCGGCGGCGGGTCCCGGCGGCGGTTCGGCAGGTCTTCGTCAGGGGTGGGGGCGGCAGCCGGTCTTTTGACCGGCTGCCGCCGCCGCCATTCCAAGAAAAGTAAAAAAAAAAAACGCCCCCATAATAGGCTACGTGACGACTAACGTAGCCTATCACGGCTAGATTTGCAAAGTCAGCCATGATAGGCTACGTTAATAGTCACGTAGCCTATCACGGGTGACTTAAAAAAGAAAAAAAAGCACGTACGGCTAATGGCGGCCCCCATAGGGAGCCGCCATTCGCGTTCCTTATTTGGTTGCTGTAGTCTACATAAAGATTACATAGACTACGGCGAAAATAAGGGCAACGCTATTTGCGTTGCCCTTACTTTCGCCATAGTCTACGTAAAGATTTACGTAGACTACAGCGACCAAATAAGGAATGCGAATGGCAGCTCCCTATGGGGGCCGCCATTTGCGTACGCGCTTTTTTTTTTTAAGTCACCCGTGATAGGCTACGTGACGATTAACGTAGCCTATCACGGCTGACTTTGCAGATCTAGCCGCGATAGGCTACGTAAATCGTCACGTAGCCTATCACGGGGGCATTTTTTTTTAACTTTTTATTTCACGGCCGGGCGAGGCGAGGCGCCTCCTCCCCCGCCTGAATTTCGGCCGGGCGAGATGGGAAGCCTCCCCCCCGGCCTGAATTTCGGCCGGGCGAGGCGGGAAGCCTCCCCCCTGGCCTGAACTTCGGGAGGAGCAGCGAAGCGCCTCCCCCCCACCGCGAAGCAAGCTGTGAGACCAGGTAAGTGGCTTTCGTGCACCCCTACATTTTTCCCCCCATTGACTACGCAACCCCTCAGATTTGTTTCATTTGCCATAAACAGGCATTGTTATGTAGAGATATTATATTTTGTTTTGGTCTCCTATATTTGGCCTGTGGAAGAAAGAAATGGGAACTAGAGTACCTGTGCAAATACATCCTTGGTAATTAAGGCCTAATGCCAGTACTACCAAGCTGAGGTCAGAAAAGTAGGAAAGGATATATTTATATTTGACACTGATATGCCAAAATGACCTGAATCATGTTTATGCTTTATTTCGTTCCCCCTTCATTTCTTGTGAACTTTTTTTCTTTCCATTATGAAAAAAAAAACTTTAATCCATTTGAGTTCTTTCTATTGGCCTTAACAGTGGTGAAAGATATACACTCTAAATCCAACTAACACACTATACTGTTAATATTCATATATTGCTCTTTTTCGGTTTGAATGGTGATACACAACAGCATTCATCAACCCACATCCTACCATATAGCAGAAATCTCATGAAGTGTGTTCTGCTTCCTGCACATGGTTTGGGTTAGGGATGTCAGAAAAATCCACAATGGATTCAAATTAGGTCAGATTTCTATGAATCCAACCTGCAGATTCCACAGAGGACTGCCTTTTCCCAAGTAATGTGGATTCCATGGACTTCCAGACTTCCTTAAAAAACAAAAAAACCTTTTGCTGGGGATTTGTGCAAATTCTCACTTGCACCAATGAGCACCTGTGCTATAATGCACATTATTGCTAATGCACATTAGTGCAAGTGCACATTAGCTCAAGTGGAATGAAATTCTTGTACATCTCTAAATAAAATCTGATTCTGTCAATTAGCAGACGATGGAATGAAAGATGCCTGACAATCCGTGAAACACATATGGAACAGATTTCACAAAATCCATACGTCCCTCATTTTGGTACCATGTTTTACATTAATCTCTAACTGGGGGGGGGGGAGTTACTTATCCTGTGAGTTGCACTGTGAGAATGCAATAAGGTGCAAAAAAAAATTACTTATCCTGTGAGTTGCACTGCAGGAATGCAATAAGGTGCAGGGAATTTTAAGGCAGAGTGGGTTGGATAGGCACATATGATTCCCCATATGGGGAAACCAGAACATTACAGATCTATCTGGCTTGAGCATTTTGCAAAGATGTATTTAACATACTAGCTAATCTGGCCCTGAGGGAGCGGGTTGCATTAGGACCACACCATAGTCTATCAAACAAAATTCGTCTATTCAAATGTGCACATTAAGGCAGACAACTCTGATCCCACAAGAAAGGCTTATGTAACTTGCTGCTATTTGCCATATTTGTAAAAATGAGTCAAGGGAATTGCCTGTCAGAGAGAATTTTATGTGAAAAATAAATGGGGTATCTTCTTGATAATTGCTTGCATTTGAGATTCCTCAAATATGCCCCAGAACTGTTGTGATAATAAAACCACCCACTTGGTCCCTGAAGGAACTGGGGGGGTGAAATGCCATCATTAATTTGCATAAGGCGATGCAACCACCGACGTTTCAGCTATATTGAAGTAACAATAGTGATAATCAACTGCAAACACCTTTCTGATCATCTAGAATAGCATTTCAGATTACGGAAGCATGAGGAAAGAGTTGCAAAACCAGAAGGGAAAAGAAATGATAGCTGAAAGCTGGATAGTACATTGTACTATATTTATCATTGATAACCATCTGTACATTGCTTTTTGATATAACAAGTGGATCACTATTTTTATTTTGCTTTTCCTCACAACCCTATGGTGGCCATGTGTCCTCTTTTATGGAGGACAGTCCTTTATTTTAAGGGCTGTCTTATCCAGTTCCAGTCTGAAGATAAGGAACCATCAGAACTGTTGCCCATCATCAGAACCTGGATAGCAGACTGAGCTGGCACACAGGTCACCTGGTCACAGTCTTCCACACTATGGTCCAGTGTGCTATATTTCATTTGAAATTATAGTAAGTGTTTCTCAATTTGTGTCTATATATAAAATAAGCATATGCAAAGCTTATCTAGGGATGTACAGACTGTGTAAAATCTGCTCCGTCTGTGTTTTGCAGATCGTCAGGCGCCTTTCATTCCATCATCCACCCACAGACGGATGGGACTTTTTTTTTTTTCATCATGCAGAAAAATACATAAATAATTACAGAAGTATTTACATAATTTACACTAGTACGTAACTTTTAGTGTATTGTCCCCTATTCCATTCCATGTGTCTTCAGCAGAAACGTATGTATTTTTCTACGGATTTATGTGTGTCAATTTTGGGAAAGTAAAACAATCATCTGAAAGTCCAAGGACTCCGGGCAGGGCCTGAGGGCATCGCTCTGCAGTGGATTCCGCAGGTCGGATTCTTAGAAATCCAAGCTCATTTTAATCCGTCTTGAATTTCTCCAGCATCCCTAGCTTATGCAAATCATTGCCTGTTTTCATCTGCTTTTTTGGTGATGCATTTCCACTTCAGGGTGATTTGTAGGGATGTACGAAAGTTCCGCCATGGATCTCGGGGAGGCCGAATGCCAGCACATTCGGCCCCCCGAAATCGGTGGCGGAATGGCCCGCCACCCCCCTGCCATCCCCCCTGGGATGGGACTTACCTTGGGCGGATCTTCCTGGTGGTGGCGGCAGCTCCGGCGGCAGCTCCGGCGGCAGTTCAGCGGCGGCGGCTGCAGCGGCTGGTCTTCCGACTGGGTGCCGCCGGCGCCATTTCCGGGTTAAAAAAAAAAATGTGATAGGCTATGTAAAGATTTACGTAGCCTATCACGGCTAGATTTTAAAAAAACACCGTAATAGGCTACGTAAATCTTTACATAGCCTATCATGGCTGACTTAAAAAAGAAACAAAAATGCGCGTATGCAAATGGCCGCCATTTCCGTTCCTTATTTTGGCACATCTTATTTTGGCACGTCTTAGTCTACGTAAACTTTTACGTAGACTAAGACGGCGAAAATAAGGGGAACGCAAATAGCATAGATGCTACACTATTTGCGTTCCCCTTATTTTCGCCGTCTTAGTCTACGTAAATGTTTACATAGACTAAGACATGCCAAAATAAAGAGTGCATACACTCATTTTTGTTTTTGTTTTAAAATCAGCTATGATAGGCTACGTAAACATTTACGTAGCCTATCACAGCTGACTGCAGGGATGCAAACGGCAGCGGCTACGGCCACTGCCATTTGCGTCCCTGCTAGCCAGCGGCCATATGTCTAGGGATGGGGGAGAATTTCTCCCCGAAACTTCGGGGGGCCGAGTGCCAACGCATTCGGTCCTCCGAAGGTTGTTCGGGGAGAAATTCTCCGCCACCCCCCCACCCCCCACTCCCCCTCGGGATGGGACTTACCTTTCACGAATGTTGCTCCCGGCGGCGGGTCCCGGTGGCGGTTCGGCAGGTCTTCGTCAGGGGCGGGGGCGGCAGCCGGTCTTTCGATCAGCTGCCACCACCACCATTACAAGAAAAGTAAAAAAAAAAACACGCCCCTGTGATAGGCTACGTAACGATTTACGTAGCCTATCACGGCTAGATTTGCAAAGTCAG
The DNA here is from genome assembly GCF_057233095.1 of Heloderma suspectum. Classification (NCBI taxonomy): domain Eukaryota; kingdom Metazoa; phylum Chordata; class Lepidosauria; order Squamata; family Helodermatidae; genus Heloderma; species Heloderma suspectum. The sequence goes on from NC_139462.1 coordinate 211,211,597, forward strand.
CCGTGATAGGCTACGTTAATCGTCATTTAGCCTATCACGGGTGACTTTAAAAAAAGAAAGAAAGCGCGTACGCTAATGGCGGCCCCCATAGGTAGCTGCCATTCGAGTTCCTTATTTGGTCCCTGTAGTCTATGTAAAGATTTACGTAGACTACGGCGAAAATAAGGGCAACGCAAATAGCGTTGCCCTTATTTTTGCCATAGTTACAGCGACCAAATAAGGAACGCGAATGGCGGCTCCCTATGGGGGCCGCCATTTGCGTACATGCTTTTTTTTTTTTTTAAAGTCACCCGTGATAGGCTACGTGATGATTAACGTAGCCTATCATGGCTGACTTTGCAGATCTAGCCATGATAGGCTACGTAAATCATTACGTAGCCTATCACGGGGCTTTGTGGGTTTTTTTTACTTTTCTTTTGAAGTTTGCGGCCGGGGAGATGGGGCACTTCTCCCCGGCCTGAATTTCGGCCGGGCAAGGCGGGAAGCCTCCCCCCCCAGCCTGAACTCGGGGGGAGAAGCAAAGCGCCTCCCCCCAACCACGAAGCAAGCTGTGAGACCAGGTAAGTGACTTTTGTACATCTCCATGGATGTCCGGCTGCTGGCGGAGCCGGCTGGCGGCTCCGCAAAATCGCTGCAGAGCGGAGCCGGTCGGCTAGGATTCCGGGGGGGAGGAACGGAGCACCTCCCCCCGGCCAGGATTCCGGGGGGAGGGATGGAACGCCTCCCCCCCAGCATCAGCATAATCCGCAGAAAGGTAAGTCACTTTCGTACATCCCTAGTGATTTGCAAGTAGGGATGGACAGAGTCACTCACCTCCATTCAGGGCTCAGGGCAGCTCGAGAAGCCCCCTCCACCTCCTCTCATGCAGCCCAGACCTGCTCATGAGCCTCCCTGCTTGCCCTATCCCCACATGCCGAGCCGTGCAAGCTGCCCCTCCTCTGTGCACCAAGGGTTCCGGCAGTCAAGCCCTTGTGTTTTATGCAGACGAGGGCTTGACCACCAGATTCCTCACTGCTGCATGCACCCCAAGCATTCAAGTCCTCTCCTAGAGGTGAAGTCCAGACTGCTTGGGGCTCCAAGGCCCCTGCTGCCCCCACCAGCTGTCAAAGGATTCCTTGACAGCTGGCAGAGGCAGGAGGAGTCCTTGGTCACTCACCAAGCTTGGGGGTGCTCAGCGGCTGGGTCCGACAGTGCTCCATGGCTTGGCAAGCAGTGGCTGGGCAGCTGGGTGTGGGGGAGTCTGATGGCTCCCAGATCAATGCGATCAGTCTCAACATCCCTATTTGTAAGTGGCCATCCTACACAACCCCTAAAGCCATAGTTACTATTTTCATGATGGACACCAACAACAAGGCCGAACAATAAGTCACTCGCCAAGGTTACTTAGTCAGTTCCTCAGACACAACTCCAGTTTATGGTACACAGCACCACACACATGGAGAAGCAAGGCACAGCAGCCTGATGTGAGCTCACACTTGGCACAGACGAAAAACTGCCAAGTTTGGCCTTTGGCTGACTCGCATTTTAGGCAAGTGTAGTGCAGCCTCCTCTTTGATACTCCTGCAGTACTACAGTTCCCAGCAGCCTCTGTAATGGTTACAAGAAATAAAGGGACCCAGGAAGTAGAGAAGGAGTTAAGAAAGAGCAGGAGATGGAACTGTGTATGCCCCGGCTGTGGTCTGCTAAGTTTGGAGGTGCCAAGATAGTGATAAGCCAGATCCAAGTTTGCTTACAAGGAGCAAACCTGGATCTGGCTTATCACTATCTCAGCACCTCCAAACCTGAGCAGCCCATGGCCAGGTCATACAAACTGTTTCAGGAATAAAGTAGTTAATACAGCTCACTGTCTAAAGGGATTTCTTGTTAGATGTTCTTCAGAAGAGACACAACAGCATGCACAGTTCTTCAGAGTTGGAAGCTTCCTGTCCCACCGTTCTTCAGACAGGGATGACTTCCCCATCCTCTCTGAAGCCATGATGGAGACACATGAGAAGGCAGACATGCATCTTCACACAAATGATGCTCAGCAATTTGGAGACTGCCGGTGCCATTATAAGTCAACACCATGACCCTCTACTTCTTCCAGCAACACATGCAGCATCCCACCCATACGAGCAGGGCTACAGGAAGCTCTCTATACTGCCAGTCCCCTTCTGACTCACAGGAATATGTTTGCTTGGGAATGGGGGGACTTTAGGGAGGGCTGGGGTAACCACCCCAAGGCCTGTTGTTTCCTTTTCTTATTTGAGCTTTCTTTTTAAAAGTTAAACAAGGGCTTTTCCCGTGAACTAGGAGACAAGCTGGTGGTGGAATTCACCCATCAGTAGTAATGTAGGATGGCCATGTGTCCTCTTTAACAGAGGACAGCCCTCTATTTGAATGGCTGCCAGAGGACTGCCCTTTATGAAGGTGTCCTCTGTATGAAGGACCATCTCATCCAAGTCCAGTTTCAAGATAAAGAACCATCAGAAGGAAGAGCTGGGCCTTGAGGTTGCCCATGGAGTAGGGATGTACGAAAGTGACTTACCTGTTTGTGGATTATGTTTATGGCGGGGGGGGAGGCATTCCGTTCCTCCCCCCGGAATCCTCGAATAGCCAGCTGTGCTCCGCGGCAGCTCCGCGGAGCAGCCGGCCAGGCCCAGCCAGGTCAGAGCCGTCCGCAGCCGGATTTCCGGCTGCGAAGGGCTCTGGGTAAAAAAACACACAAAAAACTGCATACGCAAATGGCGGCGGCTACGGCCGCGGCATGGACAGGACCTTGTCAGCAGACTGAGCAAGCCAAATAGGTCACCTGGTCACAGACTTCCTCACAAAGATGGACTGTCTTTCTATGTGAATTGTAGTAATTATTTCTAAATTTGCATTTATACATGTACATCAGATTCAGCACATGCAGAATTTATGCAAATTGGTGTTCTCTTTTGTCCTCTTTTCTGGGGAGGCATGTCCTCTTTTTTTGATGATTCACAAGTGTCTACCCGAAACCCCACTCTAAGGGGTCATTCTTATGTTGCCTCAAATGACCTTGACAGTGTAGAAACTGTTGTAGTGGGGCTTCTCGTTCCTGTATTGAACAAACTGAATAAACAAGAGAACAGAAAGAGCTAAAAATTGGCTGTAAAACCTTGTTGTGGGAATTGACCTGAGTCAATTAATCCATGTTGCACCATTAAGGCATTATCATGACAGAGTGTCATTTTTAATGGCATTGACACTTTTCATGCTGTCAGCAAGCTTTGTAAGAGCAAAATACATATATTGCTTTGTCAGAATTAAAATGAAAGCTTTAAATCTCATCTCTCCTGTTCAGCAAGGTATTAGGCCAAAATGCCAGTGAGGCCACAAATAAAAAAGTACACAAAAAAAAAATCCTCAGAAGGTCAATTTTGTAGATATAAAGAAATGAGAAGGGCAAGTCATTAAGCAAAAGACAAATGCTATGTTCTTTGAACCACAGTCTCTGCTACAGATATTTGCAGTCATCAGAACCTTTTCCTGCAGATTCAGAAAAGAAGCAATGATGTTAACTCCTGTTCTTAACCCCCCCCCCCAAAAAAAAACCCTTAAAAGCAAACATACTTAGGTTAATCATCTATTTGGTCAACTATTTTGCAAACCTCATAATCCAAGTCGGAAACTATTTCCTGATTGGAATAAGATAGCTTGTCACATTCTGTGAACGTACTCATGACATGAGTAGTTGAAGAAAGACGAGTACTTAATTCATTGTCAAAACTGCCTCACCTCATGAGTGCCCTGTGCCACCCGCCAAACTGTGAGACTATTTGATTTAATTAATGTTTGTTTGTTTGTTTTAGAATGCCATCTGTGATGTTTGACAAGGGCAGGGAGAGCGCTTAAATGAGAATAGGCAGCAGTGCTGGTGCACTTGAGGAAAAAAAAATAAGGGTGAGCTTGCCCAAAGCCCCTGTTGTCTTATTTTTGTGAACCGCCCAGAGAGCTTCAGCTATTGGGTGGTATAGAAATGAAATAAATAAATAAATAAATAAATAAATTATGGCTTGTATAAAAAAATGTGTCTAATTAATATTAGTTTAAAACAGCAGATGGAACATATTGTCAAGTACAATCCAACTCATGCTGACTGACAGTAAGTCCTACTATGTTTAATGGGCTTACACCATAGCAAGTGTGTTTAGGTTTGCAATTTAATCCTCCACCCTCATACCACCTTAAACTCAGTATTAAAATTCCTATATCTATCTATCTATCTATCTATCTATCTATCTATCTATCTATCTTCCCAATAAGGATGTATGAAAATTCATTTCAGTTTGTTTTTGATCAGGATTTACTCAGTTTGCACCTTCCACACTGACCATGGATTTGAACACAATCTGGGATTGAAGTCTGTGTATTTCCAAGATTCCTATGTGATTCGCAGAACAAACAAAAAATGTCTGCAACAGCATGCATACATTTGAAAAATGCACATGAAAAAATGCATACTTCTGCAAAATGTGCACAGATTGGTTGACCTCCGATGGCAGCTTGTTCCAAAGATGTGGGGCCACTGCAGAGAAGGCCCTCTCACGTGTTTTCATCCACCTGACTGCTCTCACAGGTGGGCAAATGAAAAGGGCCTCTCTTTCTGATCTTAAAGTGCGGGCAGGCTGATCTGGGTGTAGACGGTCCTTCAAGTAACTTGGCCCCAAACCATTTAAGACTTTAAAGGTCAAAACCAGCACTTTGAATTGTGCTCGGAAACCAGTAACCAGTGCAGCTGACATAGTATAGGCATTATATGATCGAATCGGCTCGCCCCCACCAATATTCGGGCGGCTGCATTCTACACAAGCTGGAGTTTCTGAACCATCTTCAAAGGCAGCCCCACCTATAGAGCATCACAATAGTCAAGCCTGGACATAACTAGTGCATGGATAACTGACACAAGGTAGGAAAGGATGGACCAGCCTAAGCTGGTGAAAAGCGTTCCTGGACATGGAAGCCACCTGGGCTTCCCCATTATATAACAATGGCAGAACAGGCTACAACTCATGTTTGTACTATCAAGACAATTACCCTGAGATAACAAGTCTTCCATCATCATCATCGTCACCATCATCATATTTATATCCCAGCTGTTTTTCTCTTGCAAGGAACCCAAGGCAGTTTACACAGTCCTCTCCCTTTCCATTTTATCCTCACAACAGTCCTGTGAGGTAGGTTAGGCTGAGAGTCAGTGACTGGCCCAAAGTCACCCAGTGAGCTTCATGGCTGAGTGGAGACTAGAACCCAGCTCTCTTAAGTCCCAATCAAACACTCTAACCACTACACCAAACTGGTTCTCCATGTGCTAGCACATTTTAGTTTGTTGAACAATCAAGGACATGTATCAGGCTGAAGTGAGCTTGAATGGAAGTAAGCACTCCCTATATAATCAAAGGCCTTAAATTCCCCTCTGCTTGATATCCAGATAACTATGGCATGTTTTACGCACATGTATGCTCTGGTTTGTGTTACTAGTCCTGGGTGCCCAGGTGCCGAGGTGAGAACTTTCATAAGCCATAAACAACTCTATCCTCCTACTGAGATCTGGCACAAACATCTCTGTTCTAGGAATGAGATTACCTGGGACCAATGGAAAAACTTGTGTTATGCAGTATATTCACCTTAAGTACACCACACAGAAGTGCCTACCAGTTTTACTGATTTGACCATTGTAGTTCAATGGAAGGCTATATTATTGTCAGTTACTCTGCAGCTTGAGCCAGGAATTTAATTGACTTAATGCTGGGTCCTTCTCTGTCATCTTCTTTGGATGTGATTCTCCCTCTAGTTCCCAGGAGGATTCAGAAGGTGAGAATGCTTCATCCAGCGACCCATCATTTACTACTTCAGGACCTTCCAGGTCAGAGGACGTGGCTTTATCATTCTCCCCAAACTCTGAAGACCCCTCCAGTGCAGTCTTCACCACCTCCATGCTGTAGCTGCAGAATGAGACAATAACCCTTTAAGAAGTAGACCTCCTCAGAGGGGGTGGGGTTAATAGCAGGTTTAGAAGTGACAGCCTTCATATAAAGCCTTTACATAAAGCATATATATATAATTAGGGCTGTGCACTGCTTTGGCCCAAAGCCCGAACCCCAAGCCGAAGCAGGCTGCTTCGAGCGACTTTGTGCCCCCTCCAAGGCTAAGCGGAGGGGGCACAAAGAAGCCTGGGGTGGGTTGGGGGCTCACCAAAGCACTCAGTGCACTTCGGAGCTTTGGCCCCTAGCCCATCCCCCCCGACGCCCTCACACAACCCCCAGCTCCTTACTTGGGCCGCCTCCTCCTCTTCTGCCACCTCCACTGCCACGCCTTCTTCTTCTTCGCTGCAGCTGCCCTCTGCTGCTGCTGTCGTCGTCCTCTTTGCCGCCGCTGCTGTGCCGCCACCACTGTCTCCTGAGGCCTGGATGTGCAGCAACTCTTCTTGCAGGGAGTCAACATTTTTAAAATGGCAACCTCCTGGAACTTCCCTGAGGTTGCCATTTTAAAAATGGTGACTCCCTGGAAGAAAACCAGTTGCTGCATGTCCAGGCCTCAGGAGATGGTGGTGGCAGCGCGGTGATGGAGGCAGCAGCAGAGGAGGAGGAGGCCCAGGTAAGGCACTGGGGGTTGTGTGGGGGCATTGGGGGAGGTGAAGTGGGGTTCGCTGTCCAAACCCTGCTTTGCGTCGGGGCCAAGGCAGGTCGCCCCCCCCCCCGAATCTGCCTGAGCCGGATCAGGCCTGCCTTGGAACCCGCAAAGCAGCTTCCGAGTCAGATCAGGGGGTCCCTGTGCAGCCCTATATATAATAGCCCTGACATTGGTGCTGCAATCGTATCACTTTTGCGGTTTCTTCACTTGCGGCAACCTATGCAACTTCCTCCTGTTCCAAAATGCAGGAAAGGCTGTTTCCAAAGGTCATCCAGACCTGACACATATTTCTGGTGGACATAATGCTCTTTCCTGTCATATTTGTGAAGAAGAAGAAGAAGAAGAAGAAGAGAATATGGGAAAACGAGATTAGCTGGAAGCAACAGTTATCTGGCTGCATATCCTCCGTGTGATGTAGGCAGCATACCATTTTTGTTTGTTAATGGAGCTAGTGCTGTCCCAAAAAATTCCTCCCACATTTTTGTCAACCATTCACGTTCAGTTTGATAGAAAATGCATTGCTTTTGAATAGAAATCCAAAGGAGAAGAACATTTCAGAAAAATTCTCATGGTATAGATTTGGGGTTCTTGGGCTTACCTTACTTAGGAGGTGGCCAAGAGTGTGCACCAGTGTCTTGTCTTTCATTGTACAATCATCTCTCCAACAGCCTGCAGCCTTCTCAGTTTTCCTCAGTTCTATTAAAGCCCAGAGGAAGACATCATGAGGTAATTCCTTCTAGAGATGGACAGATGCACCTTCACTAGGGATGTACAAAAGTCACTTACCTGGTCTCGCAGCTTGCTTTGCGGTGGTGGGGAGGTGCTTCACTTCTCCTCCCGAAGTTCAGGCGAGGGGGGGGGAGCCGTCCCGCCTTGCCCGGCCGAAATTCAGGCCGGGGGGGAGGCTTCCCACCTCGCCTGGCCAAAATTCAGGCTGTGGAGAAGCGCCCCGTCTCCCCGGCCGCGAACTACGAAAGTAAAAAATAATTAAAAAAATCCCATGATAGGCTACGTAACGATTTACGCAGCCTATCACGGCTAGATTTGCAAAGTCAGCCATGATAGGCTACGTTATTTGTTACATAGCCTATCACGGGTGACTTTGAAAAAAAAAACGCATACACAAATGACGGCCCCCATGGGGTGCCACCATTTGCGTACGCGCTTTTTTTTTTTTCAAAGTCCTCCGTGATAGGCTACGTAATGATTAATGTAGCCTATCACGGCTGACTTTGGAGATCTAGCCATGATAGGCTACGTTAATCGTTACGTAGCCTATCATGGGGTTGTTGTTGTTTTTACTTCAGCTGTAATGGCGGCGAAAGACCGCTGCCGCCCCCGCTCCCGCCCCCGCCCCCGCCGAAAGCCTGCCAAACCACCGCCGGGACCCGCCGCCGGGAGGGACATTTGGCTACGGTAAGTCCCATCCCGGGGGGTGGTGGGGGGTGGCGGGGGGTGGCGGGGGGTGGCGGGGGGTGGGGGGGGGGCGGAGAATTTCACCACCAATTTGGGGGGGCCAAATGCGTTGGCGCTCGGCCCCCTGAAGATTCAGGGAGAAATTCTCCTCCATCCCTAACCTTCACCCACTCACTTTGGGCTGTCACCTCCATCCAGCCATCCTCGGTGTCCCCCTGCACAAGCTGCATGGTGGGAACTAAGGAACTGCAGCTCAGAAATTCCCCAAACCAATGAAGAATTGCCTTCCTCTACAAGCCTGAATCAAGTACATTGGTAGTTTTCACCAACATTTGAAAGAAACAAAAGCTATGCCTGTTTATAAATTGGAATTAGAAGGGTAAATGTGTCAATGTTCAGCACTCCTTAACTTGCTGAACCTGGCAATTTGTATCCTATTGTTTTGACATTTGCCATGCTTGTAGATCACATAAAGTAAATAATTGATGCCATGATTCACCTTATTTACTCTAAGGATGGCATGGTGGCTCAGCTGAGTCTGGGAGTCCAACAGACTCCCTCCCTCTTGAGCCTCCAGGCTGCGCCCACCAAGCTCCTACCCCTGCTCATTCCTTGGGAAGTTCCCAAGTTGCCATTTTGTTTCACAAAATGGCAACCACAGCAACAAAGAGCATTTGCAGACAGCTCAGGCTAGGTGTAGAAAGCAAAGAGGATCTAAAGAGCCTCTTGTTGAGGGTGAAAGAGGAGAGTGCAAAAGCTGGTTTGAAACTCAACATTAAAAAAACTAAGCTCATGGCATCTGGCCCCATCACTTCCTGGCATATGGAAGGGGAAGAAATGGAAGCAGTGACAGATTTTACTTTCTTGGGCTCCAAGATCACCGCAGACGGTGACTGTAGCCATGAAATTAAAAGACGCTTGCTCCTTGGGAGGAAAGCTATGGCAAACCTAGACAGCATAGTAAGAAGCAGAGACATCACCTTGCCGACAAAGGTCCATCTAATCAAAGCTATGGTTTTCCCAGTAGCAACGTATGGCTGTGAGAGATGGACTATAAGGAAGGCTGAGCGCCGAAGAATCAATGCTTTCGAACTGTGGTGCTGGAGAAGACTCTTATGAGTGCCCTGGACTGCAAGGAGGTCAGATCAGGCCATCCTAAAGGAAATCAACCCTGAGTGCTCATTGGAAGGACAGATACGTAGCCGCCGCCGTTTGTGTCACTGTAGTCAGCCATGATAGGCTACGTAAATCTTTGCGTAGCCTATCACGTCTGACTTAAAAAAAAAAAAAACCACGTACGCAAATGGCGGCAGCTACAGCCACCACCACTTGCGTTCCTTATTTTGGGCCATCTTAGTCTACGTAAAGATTTACGTAGACTAAGATGGCGAAAATAAGGGGGAACACAAATAGCATACGCACTATTTGCATACATGCATTTTTTTTTAAGTCAGACATGATAGGCTGCGTAAAGATTTATGTAGCCTATCATGGCTGACTACAGGGACGCAAATGGCGGCTATGGCCGCCGCCTTTTGCGTCCCTGCTAGCCAGCAGCTGGATGTCCAGCTGCTGGCGGAACCGGCCGGCGGCTCTGCGGAATCCCCGTGGAGCGGAGCCGGCTGGCCAGGATTCCGGGGGGAGGGACAGAGCACCTTCCCCCCCCCAGCGGAACCCGGCGGAGCCAGGTAAGGCCAATTTCGTACATCCCTAAATGTGAGAGACACTCAAAATGCAGCTGCATTTCATAGGACTGTTACTTCTCTAGGGCAGGAAAATCTGGCTGCTTTTAGGTTCACCAGATTTCCCTGGAGCCCCCCAACTTGGCTAGCATTTGCAAGCCAAGTCAGGGTCTTTTCACCAAAATCTGGGAACTCTACAGTTTTTTTCCCCTCTTTTTCTTAAATCAAGATTTAATCAAATTGCAGCTGCAATTTGTGTGATTTGTGCGCATTTCAGCCATAAGTTGCTTAAATTGAGCAAAATGTGCCCACGATTTGTACAAATTGTGGGCGCAATTGGTGCAAATTAAGCATATTATGGCTGCAGTTGGTGCAACACAAGCAAATTATGGCTGAAATCTGTGCAAATTATGTAAGCTGAGGCTGCAGCTTGTGTGAATGTCGATTTAAGAAAAAGAAAAAAAACACACCAAAAACTGCGAGCCAGCCTAACTCGATCTGCATTGAGCTGGGCCAGCTCATGGGTAAGTCAGCCAATGTCTGGGGGGAGTGGCAGAGAGAGGAGCTGATGAAAGCTTGGCGAACTGCGTTGAGCAGGGGGTTGGACTTGACGGCCTTGTAGGCCCCTTCCAACCCTACTAGTCTATGATTCTATGATTCTATGATTCTATGATCTCTGACATCCCTACTTTGGGGACCATTGCTGATGTGGGAAGCTCTTCTCACATGACACGGAACTTCTTTTCTTGCTGGAGGAGTGCAAGGAAAGCACTCGCCACAGTGCTTCTCATGGAAAACAAGTCCTATGAAGAAACTCCTGAAGAAACTGGGTGAGCTCCCTGTCTGAGCAACTGTCTGAGAATTTCTCTTTGCCCTGGAGAAATTCAGCGAATTTGTCTCTGCAATTTCTCTGCCCACAAATAGGGTAGAGAGTTTCGAAAGGCCATTTGTGCCTTCATATATATTGTGCCTTTATATATATTCTGTAGGTCTGTGGTTGGTAGACTGTAAATAATAAACTACTACTACTATTAGGGTGCAATCCTATGCAGGTTTAGACAGAAAAAAGTCCTACACCACCCAGCATTCCCCAGCCAGCTATGGCTGGGGAATAGGGATGTACGAAAGTCACTTACCTTTTCGCAGCTTGGCTTCGCGGTGGGGGGGAGGCGCTTTGCTTCTCCCCCCGAAGTTCAGGCGAGGGGGGGGAGGCGTCCCACCTCACCCGGCCGAAATTCAGGCCGGGGGGGAGGAACCCCGCCTCGCCCGGCTGAAATTCAGGCCAGGGAGAAGCGCCCCGTCTCCCCGGCCGCGAAACAAAAAGTAAAAAAAAAAAAAAGACCCCGTGATAGGCTACATGACGATTTACGTAGCCTATCATGGCTAGATTTCCAAAGTCAGCCATGATAGGCTACGTAAATCATCACGTATAGCGTGCCCTTATTTTCGCCGTAGTCTACGTAAATCTTTATGTAGACTAGACGTGCCAAAATAAGGAATGCAAATGGCGGCGCCCATGGGCGCCGCCATTTGTGTACGCACTTTTTTTTTTTCAATGTCACCCGTGATAGGCTATGTGACGATTTACGTAGCCTATCACGGCTGACTTTGGAAATCTAGCCGTGATAGGTTATGTAAATCTTTATGTAGCCTATCATGGGTGGTTGGGGTTTTTTTACTTTAGTTTTTTTTTTTTGCAATGGCGGCGGCAGCAGCCGGTCAGGAGACCGGCCGCTGCCCCCGCCCGCGCTGAACCACCGCCGAACCGCCGCCGGGACCTGCCGCCGAGAGGGACATTCGCTGAAGGTAAGTCCCGTCCCGGGGGGGCGGGGGGCCGGCGGAGAATTTCCCAACCAACTTCGGGGGGCCGAATGCGTCGGCGCTTGGCCTCCCGAAGATTCGGGGAGAAATTCTCCGCCATCCCTACTGGGGAATGCTGGGAGTTGTAGGACATTTTTCTGTCTAAACCTGCATAGGATTGAGCCCTTAAAGTAGCATCAGGAGGCATTCTTACTTGGGAGTAAGTCCCATGGAAATCAGGGCTAAACAACATGCTACATGCAAATATGAGTAATAACGAAATCCTGTTGACTGCTTCTCCTATACAAACCAGCTTTGAGCAGATGTAATTAGCAGTGGTGAAATGGTGGTGGAGAAGCTTTCCTCTGCTTGCTGTTGGTGTGCTATAACTAAAATGCAAGTGGGGAAGGGTTAAGCACCGCCTGCCACTCATCCAGTTTAAATCTACCTCCCATGTCCCCAAGACCGTTTTGCACAGAAAAGCAGCCACTGGGCTGTTGTTGTTGTTATTATTATTGCATGCAAGTAATGTGTAGCTGAGCTTCTCAGTGGGACATGGATAAGATGGTGCTTTTTGAATCAAGCAGTCACTTTATTTTAGACAGAGGCATGCAAAAGAAGCAGAATAATGCCAGCAATCTGAGACATTTTGTACTCTGTTGGGTGAAGTACCAGAAAACATGTAAGTAGGAACAACTGTTTTGGCAGGGAGCAGCCTCTTTAACCTCCAGTGGCTATTTATGTATTGGGGAGTGGCAGGCCACTTAGCCTTTTGTACAAATTGGAAAGAGTGAAAAAGAGCATGCCGTTCTTGAGCCAAATTTAGTTTGAAAGGGGATTTGTGAACAACATTTTAATGCTTGGAAGAAAAAAAAGAGTGGGGGGGAGAGAGAGAATGAGAGAGAGAGAGAGAGAGAGAGAGAGAGAGAAGCTCTTGGTTTGGCCTGTTGCATTTCTCCATTGGTTGCACAGAAGGAGGAAGACTCTTGTTGAATGTTAAATCTTTCGGCTTTTTGTGACTTTCTGCTGGTGGCCTTTTGGCATCTGAAATCCTTGCAAGGGGGTGAGGGTGGCGGGGTGGTGGAACGCAGAGTGTGCTTGCATGTAACGAAGAGAATATTTGAACTGATAGGGAGTGGAAACACACTGACTTTCCCTGGTCTCCTTCCCCTTCCTTTCTAAAGCATGTTGACACGGAATAGTTGAAAGATTCCCATGATGTCCTGCTTGCTAGAAAGGATACATTATTTATACCCAGCAATCTTGAGGTTTATGCCATTCAGTGCTGAACACACACACCTTCTCAGGAAAACAAACAAACAAACAAACAGTTTATAATACATTTAGGGCATTTTTCCCAGGTCCCCCCCGCTTTCATTTTTTTTTTTTTAATTCCAGTTGGAAACTGTGCTTGTTTTGCCCAGTGGAAGTGGCTATGTAAAACCAGCAACCACTAATGTATTTTATAGCATACTGCAGCAAAGAGCAACAAAACAGGTTTATTTAGGCCTCTTTCTGGGGCAGGAGGTTGGGGGATAAATCAGGTGAAGCAATAAAAATATCTCTTCCTCCTCCTCCTCCTCCTCCTCCTCCTCCTCCTCCTCCTCCTCCTCCTTATTATTTGCATTTCTATACTGCCCCATTGCCGAAGCTCTCTGGGTGGTTTACAAAGAATTAAAAAAAAAAGGTAAAGGTGTCCCCAACCAGTCATGTCTGACTCTAGGGTGTGGTGCTCATCTCCGTTTCTAAGCCAAAGAGCCAGCGCTGTCCGAAGACGCTTCCATGGTCATGGGGCCGGCATGACTGAACACCGAGGTGCACGGAACGCTGTTACCTTTCCCGCCGAGGCGGTACCTATTTATCTACTTGCAATTTCTTGCTTTCGAACTGCTAGGTTGGCAGGAGCTGGGACTGAAGACGGGAGCTCACTCTGTCACGCAGCACTCGGGTCTCGAACTGCTGTCCTGCCGACATTCCGGTCTGCAGTTCAGTGTCTTAACCACTAAGCCACCACGGCCTTTTACAAAGAATAAAAACCATTAAAAATACAGTATACAAAATTTAAAACTATGTATATAAAAACACACAGACAGTGCACACAGAGACAACAGATATTGCAAGTTTAGCCTTGAGAAGAGAAGACTGGGGGGAGATATGATAGCGCTCTTCAAGGACTTGAAAGGTTGTCACAGAGAGGAAGGCCAGGATCTCTTCTTGATCATCCCAGAACGCAGGACACAGAATAATGGGCTCAAGTGACAGGAAGCCAGATTCTGGCTGAACATCAGGAAAAACTTCCTGACTGTTAGAGCAACATGACAATGGACCCAATTACCTAGGGAGGTGGTGGGCTCTCCCACACTGGAGGTATTCAAGGTGAGGCTGGACAACCACCTGTCAGGGATGCTCTGGCTTGGATTCCTGCATTGAGCAGGGGGTTGTACTCTAAGGGGTTGAACCCATCATTTACTGCCAAATAGGGATGTTGCAGAAGTCTGAGAGGGGGATAGAGTTCAGCAGACTCCCCACTCCCCACTTACCTTCCCCTGGTCCATTCATGCCTGTAATGTTGAGCAAATGGCCCCTTTACAGGCTCTGTTTACATAAAAGGCCTTCCCCCCCAACCAAGAAACCAGCTGCCATTTTTATGCAAAATAGCTGCTCGCTGAGGTGTCAGGCAGCCACACACCACTCACTGGGTGCCTGGGGACTGCGTAGTGGCTTGTCTGGGAAGCCATACAGGGTAGGGTGGCCAGCAGTGGTTTGGCGAACAGTGGCACAGACAGAGGTGAGTCTGTCCATCCCTACTGCTGAATGCCTGTGAAAAATATTGGCAGAGGCACTGCTTTTAGCAGTCTAGTACACAGGTAGAGCAGTCAAAGATTTCCCTATCTGTTTGCCTCAGTAACAACATGGTGTAGTGTTTGGAGTGTCAGAGTAGAAGTGGGGAGAATCTGGTTCAAATTTCCCACTCAGCCATGTATGTATGTATGTAATGTATGTATGTATGTATGTATTTATTTATTACATTTGTGTCCCATCCTATATCATTAAGATCTCAAGGCGGTGTACAGATAAAATCCATTTCAACAGTATAAAACAATAAATAATTTAAACACCTAAAAACATTAAACTATTGAACAAGCTAATACCAGTTACAATCTAACCTCCCCTCCCCCCAAAAAACAGTTAAAACAAGTGCTAGGGAATGCATTTATCCCTCAAAGGCCTTAGTGAAAAGCTACGTTTTTACTTGGCACTGAAATGAGACCAATGTCTGTGCCAATCGGGCCTCCAAGGGGAGGGCATTCCACAGCAGAGAAGGCCCTCTCCCACGTCCCACCATAGTGTATGTCTCGTACTGGTGGGACACAGAGGAGGGCCCCTCCAAGAGATACCAGTTCTCAGGCAGGCATACATAGGGAGAGGCACTCCCTCAATTATCGAGGCCCCAAGCCGCTTAGGGCTTTAAATGTCATCACTAAAACCTTGAATTCCGACCAGAAGTGTATTGGCAGCCAATGCAATTCCTTTAAAACTGGTGTTATATGGTTTTTATGAGGTGTTCTGGTCAGCAGTCTAGCTGCTGCATTTTTCACTAGCTGCAACTTCCGAGTCGTCTTCAAGGGCAGCCCCACGTAAAGTGCATTGCAATAGTCTAATCGGGAAGTTACCAGCGCGTGCACTACTGTGGCTAGGTTATCCCTGTCCAGGAAAGGCTGTAGCTGATGGATCAACTGAAGCTGGCCCCAAGTACTCGGGGCCAGGCCTGGCCGGCTGCTCTGCAGAGCTGCCGCGGAGCACAGCCGGCCGTTTGAGGATTCCGGGGGGAGGAACGGGGCACCTCCCCCCCCACCATCAACATAATCCACAAAAGGTAAGTCACTTTCGTACATCCCTACACAACAGGCTACACAAATATTTGCGTAGCCTATCGCATGAAAAAACAGGGCCACAAATGGCATAAACTAAGACCTTTACAGCCACAAATGGCATCCTGGATGCGTCCATTCGTGTCCGCAGTCAATACCCCTCAGCCAGCGATACAGCATGGCGGCCATATCATTGGCGCTCCAGAGCAGGAGGATCCAGCCAAAGACGATTCTTCAGGGAGTTGGAAGTAAGTGTTCTATTCCACCACGGACTCTGGGGGTCCGTGGCGGAATTGGGGTCCATGGCAGAATTCTCTGCCATGTGCCATCCCTAACTGAGACAGCCCTATGTTTGTCATGGTTGCCATGAAGTCCCAAGCAGGCCCTGTCAGGAAGGCATCAGTGTGTCCTAGGATTCTCCAGCACTACCTCTGAGACCATCTCAGCCAGCTGAGGCAGGGAGACTGCTAGGCAGCGGGGTGGGCAGTGCACTAGCAGCATACCTGTTCTGTCTCTTTGGTCCAACACACGGTACACACCCTTAAAACTGGTGCTAGGAGGGATGAGTTTCCTCATGAGGGAGATGGAATCCTTATGGATGACAGCAACTCCTCCCACCTGACCCTCCAATCTAGGTTGGTGCTGCACTGAGTACCCAGGTTGACAAAGCTGAGACAGGTCCTCCCTGCCCAGCTCATCCACCCAGGCCTCAGTGATGCACAGCCAGTCAGCCCATTCACCCCCAAACAAGTCATGGATAGTAATTGTTTTATTATGGACTGACCTGGCATTCAAAAGCAGCACCAACAGATCAGAGGGTGGGCTGATAGGGCAACCTAGATTTTGAGGTATGGGGGAAGGACCAAAAGATTGCAAATATCTGTCCCACCTTTCCCTAGCTCCCTGCATGATCTTGAGCCAGTCAGTATCTCTCTTAGCCTAACTGACCTCACAAGGTTGTTGTGAGGATAAAAGGGGGTTCCCTGAGACTTGCCTCCCAGGGCTGAGGGACCTTTGGGTCCTGAGTGGCTCATACACTTAGGGTTGTGGGACTGGAGTGGGCTGTGCCCTCCCTGACACCTAAAATCAGGGATGCAGAACTGGGGGGGGGATCTGGTCCTCCAGGGTTCCTCACATGGCCTCATCCCCTTTCCCCCCAACCTTTCCCCCCTTTCCCTTATCATTTGGTGGTCTCCTAAAGGTGTACCCAAGCAGGCAGGCAGCAATATGGTGCTAGTTCCACACTTGGTCTGGCCTGAGTTGCCCATGTTAACGAATATTAACAATACAGATTCTCCTGGTGGGGATATTCTAGTTTACCCAACCATTGGGTCTTGACTCTATTACTGGATGGTGTTGTAGGAGTAATCACTGAAAATGCCACACGTAGGAACCTTGTCCTTTCAAAGAGATGTGCGACCAAATGGATGGCTCAAAGCAAAGATAAATTTAGGAAAGTATCTCACTTTCATTGGGCTTGGAAATACACATACATGCATCCAGCTGCTTGCTTTGCATCTGAATGTATGGATGCCCTGCAAGCTTGCAAAGAAGAACGGAGGTGTTATGTTGTGCTTTCATGTTTATATGCATGCACTGTCTGAGATGAGCACGTTTACACAAGGTGCAAAAGACAAAACAAGGCAAAAAGGATCCAGTTACAACCATAGTGACGCAAATGTAGTGGCACTTGACTCCAGTGTTTTGCATTACTACCACTTAAAAAGCAGATGAATCCCACCACTACCCTAAAGTAAGGATGTCTAAATCAGCAAAACTTCGAAATTCGTTCTGACTCGAGTCCATGTGAGATTTTGAGCTTTATATTTTCATTTTTCATGAGTATTTGGGGGCATATGTTTTTCCAAATGTATGCATCAATTGTGTGCATCTTTGAAAAGTATGCATTCTTCTCCAATTGATTAAAGCATATTTGTGTGCAATTTTCAAAACTATGCATCTATTCATGTTCCTTTTTTCAAATGTATGCTGTCAAGCACATTTTGTTTATTCTTCAGTCTGTAAATCACACTGCAAGCTCAGAAATATATGGACTTCAGCTGCAGATTGAGTCCAAGTCCATGTTTGGTCTGGAAGGTGCTGATCAAAATCCTGATCAAAAAAGAACTGAAATACATGTCTCATACAACCCTACCCCAAAGGCAGAGGGTGATTGGGAGCTCACTTCTCCTCACTTCACCTTAAGATGTCAGGTTGATTAAATGGATGTCACCCATACCAGTAGCTCTATACACCTCACACTATGTATGCATGTATGTATTTTGGGGGGGGGGAATCTTGGAGTCTGCATTTGGATATGCTAAGCTTTAATGTTCTGTTTGTGTTAAACCAAGCCACACAGTTAAGGGCAGCTCATGGGGGGAGAGTATGAAAACTGGCATTTTAAATCCATGTAGTCTGCAAAACTGGAGTCTTTGGAAAGTACAAGTAGTTTTCTGGTATGTGTAAGTTTCATTCTTGAGAAGAAGAAAAAAACACACACGGTGTTCTCTGCCTCCTCAGGAATCAAAACAAAACTCTTGGCATGCTTGCAATCGCTGTCTTTTTCCTTCTTCCTGGTATGGTGTGATGTAATTTTGGCACAAGTTGAGCTATTGTTTGACTGAAGCTCTGTTCAATGTTCCTTGCGCACTAGCTGTGTACAGGTTGAGGAACCGGAAGGGAATCGCTCAGAGTAACAACTCCTATTTTCCTTTCAGCTAAACACCAGCAGCTAGGAAATATTCACACTCACAGGATATATTCTTAATCCTTCTCCTTCCTACTACCATCTTACCGCTGCCCCCCCCCCCCACTCCCTGGTCTGGTTTTCTTGCCTCTCTCTCTCTCTCAATCTCTCTGGTTCTGCATTACAGCAGAGTTTACAAAATAACACTTCCTCCATTTCCCTTGCCCCTTATAAACTGTAAAGCTGCTGGCACAGGTACATGGACATTCCAATCCTCAGAGAACAAAGACAGTTTGTTTCTTTCATTCTGAGGTAAACGTACAACAATGGAAAATTTCCATTATTTTGTACTTTTTGCCCTTACCACAGATGGAACATATTATTGTAATAGCATTACTGCAATATTGTTTGCAAGGAAGCATTATATTTTGTTAATGATTATGCCAGGTACAGTAATCCAAAGCTACCCTGTTTTATGTAAGAATATCATTGTCACATCAGCATCTGTGTGAAAAATATGCAATAATACTAATACTAATACTAATACTAATACTAATACTAATACTAATAATAGATCTAGCAGTGACCTATTATCATAGGGATGAGCTGAAATGGATGGTGATGGTGGTCATGTGACCCCCCCCCCCAGTTCAGTGATAATTTGAGGGGATTGGGAAATGGAGTAAAAATATTGGCCCATTGAGAGTGAGAGCATAGGAAGCAATTCCCTCACGCCAATTTAGCATCATATTAGATAACTCTGATTGGCGACATGCCACTTTGATGTTGTTGGACTGGCTGTGTGATTTCTGATTGGCTGGAGAATGATCACCTAAACAGCAAGAAAAAACAACACTCACACCCTTTATAAAACAAATAAATAAAAGTGGTACCAACCAACTCCTGAAATGGATACTGAACAGGAGTGAACCAGTGTGAAAAACTTTAGATATGAGAGGATTTTACTGAGAACGTATGTTTGTGGGGTGGTGGAGGAGAGACTAGGGGTGAACGAAAGTCACTTACCTTTTCTCCCAGCTTTTTCGCGGTGGGGGGGAGCGCTTCGCTGCTCCCCCCGCGAAGTTCAGGCCGGGGGGGGGAGGCTTCCGCGAACACGACAGTAAAAAAAAAAAAAAAAAAACGTCCCCTGATAGGCTACGTGACGATTCACGTAGCCTATCATGGCTAGATCTGGAAAGTCAGCCGTGATAGGCTACGTGAATCGTCACGTAGCCTATCACGGGTGACTTTAAAAAAAAAAAAAAGCGCGTACGCGAATGGCGGCCCCCATAGGGAGCCGCCATTCGCGTTCCTTATTTAGTTGCTGTAGTCTACGTCAATGTTTACGTAGACTACGGCGAAAATAAGGGCAACGCAAATAGCGTTGCCCTTATTTTCGCCGTAGTCTATGTAAACATTGACGTAGACTACAGCGACCAAATAAGGAATGGGAATGGCGGCTCCCTATGGGGGCCGCCATTATCCGTAAACACTTTTTTTTTTTTTTTTAAGTCACCCGTGATAAGCTACATGACGATTCACATAGCCTATCACGGCTGACTTTGCAAATCTTGCCGTGATAGGCTACGTGAATCGTCACGTAGCCTATCAGGGGACGTGTTGTTGTTTTTTTTTCTTTCATTGCAATGGCGGGGGCGGCAGCCGGTCGAAAGACCGGCTGCCGCTCCCGCCCCGCTCGAACACCGGACGAACCGCCAGCCGGAACTGCCGCCGGGAGGGACATTCAGGGAAGGTAAGTCCCATCCCGGGGGGGGGCGGGGGGCGGGGGGGCGGAGGATTTCTCCCCGAAACTTGTTCGGGGGGCCGAACACGTTGGCGCTCGGCCCCCCGAAGTTTTGGGGAGAAATTCTCCGCCATCCCTAGGAGAGACTCCTTTTTCACTTTGAAAACATCTGACCATGGAAATTTGCCTCCGGGGTAGATACTGGTAGAGAGCCAATGTGGTCTAGTGGTGAGAATGTTGGACTAGGAGCCGGGAGATCTGGGTTCTAGTCCCCACTCAGCCATGGAAGTTCACTGGGTGACTTTTGGGCCAGTCACAGACTCTCAGTCCAACCTACCTCACGGGGCTGTTGTTGTGAGGATAAAATGGAGGAGGAGGATAATGTAAGCCGCCTTGGGTCCCTTGCAAGAGGAAAAAAGGTGGGAAATAAATGCAATACATAAATAAATAAATAAATAAATAAATAAATAAATAAATCTTGCTGAGGAAGACATGAAGCCTTTGCCCAGTTCACATTCCAGCAAAGGATCATGTTGATGGGAATCCTCCTTTGTTGTTGTTTATTCATTCAGACACTTCTGACTCTTCGTAACTTCATGGACCAGCCCACGCCAGAGCTTGCTGTAGGCTGACACCACCCCCAGCTCCCCCAAGGTTGAGTCCGTCACCTCCAGTATATCATCCATCCATCTTGCCCTTGGTCGGCCCCTCTTCCTTTTGCCTTCCACATTCCCTAGCATCAGCATCTTCTCCAGGGTATCCTGTCTTCTCATGATGTGGCCAAAGTACCTCAGTTTTGCCTTTAATATCATTCCCTCAAATCAGCAGTCTGGCTTGATTTCCTGGAGTATGGACTGGTTTGATCTTCTTGCAGTCCAAGGCTCTCTCAGAATCCTCCTTTGCCTATCTTTGAGGAAGGAAGAGGCCTCCCTCCCACTGGCAGTCAGAATTGGCAGCAGTGAGAGTAGGGATGTACAAAAGTCACTTACCTTTGTGGAGCTTGGATTCGCGGTGGGGGGGAGGCTCTCTGTCCCTCCCCCCGGAATCCTCCATGGGCCGGCTCTGCTTTTTAGCCATTTTAGCCTACGTAAATATTTAGGTAGGCTATTACAGCGAAAAAAATGGAACGGAAATAGCACCCACTACGCTATTTGCGTTCCCCTTGTTTTTCACCATAATAGCCTACGTAAATATTGATGTAGGCTAAAACGGCTAAAAAAAGGGAAGGCAAATTGGGGCTGCCATAGCCGCCGACATTTGCGTAAGCTGTTTTCTTTTGGCTTGCCGTGATAGGCTACGTAAATACTTACATAGCCTATCACGGCCTCTGCAGGGACGCAAAAGGCGTCCCTGCGTTAGCCATGATAGGCTATGTAGGGATGTACGAAAGTTCCGCCACGGATCTCGGGGAGGCCGAATGCCAGCGCATTCGGCCCCCTGAAATCGGTCGTGGAACGGCCCGCCCCCCCACCCCCCTGGGACGAGACTTACCTTGGGCAGATCTTCCTGGTGGCGGCGGCTCTGATGGCAGCTGCGGCAGCGGTTCGGCGTCGGTGTCGGCGTCCGGTCTTCCATCTGGGTGCTGCCGCCGCCATTTACAGGTTAAAACAAACAAACAAAAAAAGTGATAGGCTGCGTAAAGATTTATGTAGCCTATCACAGCTAGATTTTAAAAAAAACACCAAACTTAAAAAAAAAACAAAACTCGCGTACGCAAATGGCAGCAGCCATGGCCGCTGCCATTTGCATTCCTTATTTTGGCACGTCTTAGCCTATGTAAACATTTACGTAGACTAAGATGGCGAAAATAAGGGGAACAAAAATAGCGTAGACGCTACGCTATTTGCGTTCCCCTTATTTTTGCCATCTTAGTCTACGTAAATGTTTACGTAGACTAAGACATGCCAAAATAAAGAACGCAAATAGCGGTGGCCATGGCTGCCGCCATTCGCATATGCGTGTTTTTTTTAAAAAAAATCAGCCATGATAGGCTACGTAAACATTTATGTAGCCTATCACAGCTGACTGCAGGGATGCAAACGGCGGTGGCTATGGCCGCCACCATTTGTGTCCCTGCTAGCCAGCGGCCGGATGTCCGGCTGCTGGTGGAGCTGGCCGGCGGCTCCGCAGAATCGCTGCGGAGCACAGCCGGCCGGCCAGGATGCCGGGTGGGAGGAACGGAGCGCTTCCCCCCCCAGCCAGGATTCTGGGGGGAGGGATGAAATGCCTCCCCCCCACCATCAACATAATCCGCAGAAAGGTAAGTCACTTTCGTACATCCCTAACTATGTAAGTATTTACGTAGCCTATCATGGCTATGATGAAGAAGCGAATGGCGGCCACAAGGCGGCCACCATTCGCAAGTCAGCGCAGACGGCAGCAGGTAAGTGCTCCGTTTCGTGCGCCTTTCATGGGTTGGGGGGGCGGGGGCTTCGTTCCGCCATGGATTTCGGGGGGGGCTGAATGCACTGGCATTCAGCCTCACCGAGATCCATGGTGGAATTCTCTGACATCCCTAAGTGAAAGAGTCTTCATGGATTGCTGATTCCACTCTGCTGTGTGATAGTGAGTGGTGTTTCCTAACAACATGCTCATTGCATCATGTGTGCATCATCTAAAATGTAGCTGCATATGCAACAAACCATGTCTCTTCCTCTCTTCCATCTTTGAGCAATCCTGTGGCTTGCAAGGAGGACAGGTAGCCTCACTTAGCTCCGTAAGGAACTCCCACCACTTCCCTTACTGGTTCCAAGGGCACCCATGAGCAACCAGGACACATGGAACATGCCATCTGAAAGGGAGGAGGGCCCCGTGCCCCTCTCACCTCTGCCCAAGTGATACAATGACTTTGCTCCATGCCCAAAGTACATCTGACCGCGATGGATGAGGCACATGGGTTCATAAGGGAAGAGATGCTCCCTCAGGTGTACTGGGCCCTATCAGTTCAGGGACTGCATAAGTCCAGATTCTATGACACCCTGATTGTTAGACCAAAGGAGTTCTGCTGCTGATACCAGTGTAATGAGGACTTTGTCTAGGTAGGCCATGCATTCAGGGCAGGCTGGGAAGATCTGAACTGCCACCTGAGACAAAGTTCTCACCATGGCTAATGGGAGGGCCAGCCTGCATGTGTCCTACTTTACAGAAGACAGTTCCGTATTTGAAAAGCTGTCAGAGGACACATGATGATGATGATGATGATGATGATGATGATGATGATGATGATGATGCCTCTTCCCCACTACTGGGACTCAAGGCGGCTTTACAACATTAAAAACTTGTACAGTGAAAACATATAAATAGAAATATACAAAAGTTAAAAATATATTTTAATCATCAATAATAATAAAATTGTATAAAATACCAGAATTTTAAAAAGACAACAATAATATAAACAATAGTACCCATCCATCATGTTTTCACAGGTCCAGACTATCTATCCCCAAAGGCCTGCCAGAACAAAAAAGTTTTTGCCTGCCTGTGGAAACATACCAAGGGGGGGTGCCACTCTCGCCTCCCTGGAAAGGGAGTTCCAGAGCCTTGGGGCAGCCACCGAGAAGGCCCTCTCCCATGTTCTCACCAGGTGAGCCACATTCTCACCAGGTTGTGTGAAGGGCCTCCCCTGAATATCTCAGGACACGAGCAGGCTCATAGGGGAGAATACAGTCTTTCAGATAACCTGGACCTGAGCTGTATAGGGCTTGATAGGTCATGATCAGCACTTTGAATTATGCCCGGAAACAGTCTAGTAGCCAGTGAAGCAGTTTTAGCAGGGGAGTTGTATGCTCCCTGTAGCCAGCCGCAGTTAGCAGTCTGGCAGCAGCTCTTTTGACTAGCTGTAGTTTCTGAACACTCTTCAAAGGCAGCCCAACATAGAGCACATTACAGTAATCCAAATGGGATGTAACTAAAGCATGTGTTACTGTGGCCAAGCCAGACAACTTTAGGGATGTACGAAAGTCACTTACGTTTTTGAAGGGTAACATTCGCGGTGGGGGGGAGGCGTTCCATCCCTCCCCCCCCGAATCCTGGCCGGCCGGCTCCGCAAATGGCGGCGGCCGTAGCCGCCGCCATTTGCGTCCCTGCAGTCAGCCATGATAGGCTACATAAACATTTACGTAGCCTATCATGGCTGATTGAAAAGAAAAAAAACCCATGCGTACGCAAATGGCAGTGCCCATGGGCGCCGCCATTTGTGTTCCTTATTTTGACACATCTTAGTCAACGTAAACATTTACGTAGACTAAGATGGCGAAAATAAGGGGAACGCAAATAGCGTAGCATCTACACTATTTGCGTTCCCCTTATTTTTGCCGTCTTAGTCTACGTAAATGTTTTAGACTAAGATGTGTCAAAATAAGGAATGCAAATGGCGGTGCCCATGGGCACCGCCATTTGCGTATGCACATTTTTTCTTCTTCTTTTAAATCTGCCGTGATAGGCTACGTAAACATTTACGTAGCCTATCACAGTATTTTTAAAAATCTAGCCGTGATAGGCTACGTAAATCTTTACGTAGCCTATCACTTTTTTTTTTTTTTTTTTACTGGAAATGCCAGTGGCAGCAGCTGCTTGGAAGACCGGCCGCCGCTGCTGAACTGCCGCTGAACTGCCACCGAACTGCCGCCGGAGCCGCTGCCACCGCCGCCGCCACCAGGAAGATTCGCCCAAGGTAAGTCCCATCCCGGGGGGGGAGTAGGGGGGGAAGACCATTCTGCCACTGATTTCGGGGGGTCGAATGCACTGGCATTCGGCCTTCCCAAGTTTCGTGGCAAAATTCTCTGACATCCCTAGACATCTTATGGAACGGGCGCAGCTGGCGCACTAGCT
Organism: Heloderma suspectum; assembly: GCF_057233095.1. Classification (NCBI taxonomy): domain Eukaryota; kingdom Metazoa; phylum Chordata; class Lepidosauria; order Squamata; family Helodermatidae; genus Heloderma; species Heloderma suspectum. The sequence goes on from NC_139462.1 coordinate 211,236,269, forward strand.
TTAACTGTGCAAATGCACTCCTGGCCACTGCCGAAACCTGGGCATCCAGGCTCAGAGCTGAATCCAGAAGTGCACCCAAGCTGCAAACCTGTGTCTTCAGGGGGAGTGTAATCTCATCCAGCACAAGCTGAATCCCTATTCCCTGATGCACCTTTCGACTGACCAGGAGCACCTCTGTTTTGTGTGGATTAAGTTTCAATTTGTTTGCCCTCATCCAGTCCATTACTGCTGACAGACACTGGTTTAGCACCACAACAGCTTCCTTGGAATTAGATGGAAAGGAAAAGTAGAGTTGGGTGTCATCAGCATACTGGTGACACTGAACCCCAAAACTCTGAACAACCTCTCCCAAGGTTTTCATGTATATGTAAATACATGGGGCACAAAATGGAACCCTGAGGAACTCCACAGGCCAATGGCCAGGGAGTCGAACAGAAGTCCCCCAGCACCACCTTCTGGGTGGCCCCTCCAAGAATGAATGGAGCCACTGTAAAACAGTGCCTCCAAGTCCCATCCCAGAGTCGTGGCCCAGAAGGATACCATGGTGTATGGTATTGAAAGCCACTGAGAGGTCCAGCAGAACCAACAGAGACACACTCAACGTGTTGAGTTTTCAGTGTAGGTCATCCACCAAGGTGACCAAAGCTGTTTCTGTCTCATAACTGAGTCTGAAGACAGACTAACATGGGTCTAGATAATCTGTCTCATCCAGGAATCCCTGGAGTTGGGAGGCAACCATGCACTCCAATATCTTGCCCAGACATTGAGTACTGGAGACTGACCAAATATTATCCAGTATGGTGGGATTCAGGGAGAGCTTTCTTTGAAGACATGCTCTCTCTTTGAAGGCATGCTCTGTTTGAAGAGTTTTCCAGTTAAAGAACAAGAAAAAGGGAGAGCAGCAGGGGCCTTGAAATTGCCCATCACCTATTTATATATGGTGAGATTTATGGTATTACTGTTTAAATTACAGTAATTATTTCTAAATTTGTACACACATACACAGAGAGAGAGGCACACACAGACGTCTCTCTCTTGTGTGTGTAGCATATGCAATTTTTCTGCAAATCTGCCTTCTTTTCAGTGATGTATTTCCTCTTTTTTGGTGTTCTATATGTGCCCACTCCGACTTTATCTATGCTTAGTGTTAGGTCAAGAGGACATAGTTCAACAAATCTTACTTCATTTTATTTATTTATTTATTCATATTTTTATCATCTCTTGGCCTAAAGTGCCTGAGATGATGAACAATACAAAAATAGTACCATTATACAACCTAAAACTAAACAAACTCAATAATAAAAACACAGAACTGAAATGCATGTATAAATCATAGGGCTACGCCAAAGTCTCCTAAAAATTAGGAAATCAGCATCTGGGCCACCTGAGGAAGGTCATACTGCACCTGCTGCAGCAGTACTAAGAAGATCCCACCCCATGCCTTCAAAGAGTGGATCTCCTTAAAAGATGGCACCTGCCCTGCCAACAGAGTATTCTTCTCAACTGCAATAGGGTGTGATCATATCAATCAACATAGCTCCCCCTGAAGCCGTCTGTGAGTGGGGCAGGGTGACCGTAACCTAATGCAGAGCTTTGGGTGTTGTGAGACAGAATAGCAGCGGTATCTGAGGAATGTGAAAAAGAAGAAAACTCTGAGCATTATATAAAACAAGTTTGAACAAATCCTGGACAGATACTTGATCATTTCTGTGAAGGTTTTTTTTTTAATCTGTTTCCCTTCAGTGAGCATCTGGAACCCCGAGCAGAATTCTGGCTCATTTCCATCTGATTTTGTTCCAGTAATAACACGGCATAATGGCAGTTTCCCATCAACTCTCTGGAGCATAACTATAACTTTAGGAAAGAGCGAGTGAATTTCATTGCCAAGCAGAAGCTCTGATGAAGAGCAAAATCTTCATGGAGTTCGGTTCATGGGGAGAGTGGAATGTTGACCAAGTTCATCTAAATGATACAAAGAAAGGAGAGTAGTGACGGGGGGAGGGGGGAATCACTCTGGACTTCATTAAAATCATTTGTTTTTCTTTGCAGGGGCCTGACAGGCAATTTCTTTCCACTGACAACAAAACCCCCAGACTAGAAAATGGCAGGGAGACAGACTTATTAAGCAACTGGCTTATAATTAGTTGCACAGAGGATATGCATTTTCCATCACCATCACCCTTAGAAATGTTAGATGAAGAAACCATTTCTTCTTTGTCAGGCTCCCATTAAATCCCTGCATGGAACCCCAATTAATAACCATGGGCACAATCCATCCACACATCATGTGGGGGCCTGGGGAAGAGCAGGATGGCTGGATTTACTCAAGGGTGATACACACTGAAAGTAATGGCTGGGCACCCAGCCCTGGCACTCTGACTTGAAGGCCATCCAGAGAGAAGAAAGGGGCTCCATGGAGCCCTATGGGATACCCTCCCCTGTACACAGAAGGGATGGAACATCCAAAATCTCACTGGACAGATTGAAGATGAGATATGATTAGTGGCTCTATTATTGGGATGGACAAATTCTGAATACTACTGCATACCAATTCCTTCAGTTCCATTTCTGCACTGATCCACCATTTTGTTTTTGTTTTTTTTAAAAAAAAAACTTGCAAAAATATGTATTTAATCTGCTTTCTAGTGAGAATTTAAAAGTATATATATTCTCTCAAAATACATATTTAAGGGTGATGTTCTTGTGCGGGTGCCCCAGGGACCATAAGATGTTTTGGATCTCCCTCTACACCCATGGAGATGGAGGTCCACAGGTGAAGACATTCCACCCCTGGAACCTACTCACTGGGGTGTGCTAACTTCCACTGCCATTGTCTCTCTTCTGCCAGTGGTCCAGTGATGGTAATGGCCAAAAGGAGGTATTATGAGTGTGTGGCCTCCTCCCCTCTTCTATCCAGGCTTTCACCTATTATTCCTTCATGCCTAGGAAAATAAGCCTGAAGGAGTGGGACATCACTGCCAAGTCAGCTGTACCCACTGAGTTGGCTCACCTTTTACCCTGCCACAATTAACACGAAGTGTGTCAATTCTATTGCTGTTACTGTTATTTCTAATTTAAGTAGTGTAAACAAAGACCAAGCTGGCACATGGATTTAACACAGGAAAATAATATAGAAGTTTATTATTGATGAGAAGTTATTTCAGTGTTATAGTTGTTATTATTTCTTTTAGATAGATATTGTTAATTAGCCTAAACCTGCCTCACTCCCCTCTAAATCTCCCCTCCCCAACCAAGATGGTGCCCTGTTGAACTCCAAACCCTCTCCCTCCAAAACTAACTACTAACTAACTAAACTGGAATACCAACCCTCTCAGACATCACTCCCTCCCCCCTGCCCCCAGGGTAGAACTAAAACAGCCAATCACACACAAGCCCCATCCTGCCCTTTCTTACCTGTACACACTTTCCCTGCAAAACTAAATACATTAGTACTAATATAACTTAACAGATGATTACAGATCAATGTAGCAAGCAGGTCATTTTGTCACAGGGGGCATTCCGGAAACAATTTTTATGTATTTTTATTTCATTTCTATATCTCCCAATAGCCGAAGCTGTATTAGCCCAAACTAGGGATGTGAGAACCCACCCCAGCTCAGGTTCTCTGGGTGCCCGAGGAAGTGTGCCCCCCCCCCCCGAGGTAGCATACCTATTGTTAAAAAAAAAAAGTTGAAAAACAAAACACCACTACCTACCTTCCTTCTTTCTGGTGTGAGTTTCACTTTGTATAGGAAGTGATGGTTTGTCCACTACACACATTCTCCCTCCCTCTGTCCATACATATTTTGCTATGATTAATCTGCTGAGTACTGTGACAAAACATTTGGACAACTGCAAAATTCAGTGAATAGTAAGTTCCAATCTGCACATGAGTCCAAGAGGGGGCAAATCAGGTCATTTAGTATAGGTTTTCACAAAGATCAAATTTCTCAAGCATTCCTGCTAAGGACTTAGCCATAATGGAATCTGAAATAATAGCTGGAATCACCAGTGCTTATGAAAGGTTCAACATGATGATTCTCTCTGCTGTGATAACTTTGTTGATTCCTTAACGAGGACAATTTTGGCTGAATGCCTTCTCTCTCTATTTTTTTTTAATGTGTGCAAGTTTTCTAATACATTTCATCTGTTTTCTTGAGGTACTTTTCAAGAAATACTTCCTTTGAGGCTCCAAACTAATCTCAAAATGTCAGTGTAGGCAAAATTCAGGGGTAACACTATGTTGTCTAAAACTGAGGCAGTAAAGTCACTGAGTTCTGGGGACTTTGTGACTTCAGAAAAGAGCATGTAAATTGATGCTTCAGCTTGCTGCACCAGCCAGGAGATGTGTGCTTAAGATGGGGTCTATCGGCAGCTTCCAAGGTGGATTGATGCAGTTGAGATGATTACAGTGCAACCAATGCTTCCTGAGAAATAAGGAACTGAGAAATAAGGAAGAGGCCCATCTGGGAATCTGTTTTGAAACTGCAAGGACTCACTGGAGTCCAGTTCTAGGCTGAAAAGGATACAGAAGCATCCAAATTCTTACACCCAGCACCGAAATACAGTAATCTGGGATTTCAGTACCTACTTCATCTACACGGATGAGGTTTAGGAGAGTCTCAGCTTACAATGCATGGCATACTGGGTTACAGTAGACCCTACATCAGCCTTCCCCGAATTGGTGTCCTCTGGATGTTTTGGACTACAATTGCCACCAGACCAAGCCATTGGTAATGGATATTGGAAAGGAACTGTAGTCCGACACATTTGGAGGGCATCATGGTGGGGAAAGTTGTCCTACATAGTGGTGATATGCTCATCACAGAGCAGAATGGGAATTTATACCTGATTCCTATAAGGAACCACTTAGCATCTTCCTTTTGTTCCCAGAGGATACAGCAAAGAAGCCAAAGTGAAAATGAGGGAAAGACAAAAAGCAACAGCACTGCAAAAGAGAGAAGACAACACAGGGAATAATGATAGAGAGAGTATGGAAAATAAGCAGCAAGTTTCTGAAAAACATCTGGAACACATTTTCTGGGATGTCTCTGAATAACAACACAAACCACAGGAGAAACGTCAGACTAAGAATTACTCAATTCTTCTCTCCCTCCCCTGTGTGTGTATGTGTGTGTGTAGGGGGATGGAAACACTAGCTGAACATTTCATTCACCATCTTATGGGGTTCTTTGTTGCTAAAATAATAAAATGCTAATTGTGGGTCTAATTTTTAAGATGCTAAGATTTTAACATTATGGGCATGATTCATTCCCATTCAGGTACAACTAAACAGAGCCCTCATACCACCCTATTCCCTCAATGTGGTGGCCATTACTTGCAATAGGAGGCCCTAGAACTACACATTGCCCATTGTTCAGTGGTAGACCACTTGCTTTCCATGCAAAGCGTCCCAGGTTTACTACCTGGCATCTCCAGGTAAGGCTGGAAAAACTCCTGCCTGAAATTCTGGAGAGCTGCTGCCAGTTATGGTTGGAAATAGTGGACTAGATGGACTAGATAATTTGAATTGGTATAGCATGTTTTCCTATGTTGTGCCTCAGTTACATCCAATTTAGGCAGAAGAAAGTTGAATGAACAGGTGATGTTGACATGTGGTATCTGACTGCTGCCTAGTGGAAATTAATTAATTAATTAATTAAACATATGGTTTCCTTGAATAGTGGACAAAAACATCTCAATTTTAGAGCTCCAGAGCTCACTGCCACCCACCCTATACCTCACTCTGAGGATCTCTCAGAGTAAGGCATAGGGAAAACAGCTGCTGAGGGGGGCAAATGCCCTCACAAGAAACTGGCTGGTATGATTTTCTGGAGTGGTGGGTTGATGTCTTGCTCTGAAGGGTCCTCAGAGTGAGCCACATGTGGTGTAGTGGTGAAAGTGTTGGACTGGGAGCCGGGAGATCTGGGTTCTAGTCCCCACTCGGCCATGGAAGCTCACTGGGTAACTTTGGGCCAGTCACAGACTCTCAACCCAACCCACCTCACAGGGTTGTTGTGAGGATAAAATGGAGGAGGAGGAGCACTATGTACCTTGGGTTCCTTAAGGAGGGAAAAAGGCGGGATATAAATGAAATAAATAAATAAATATGCCCAAAAGTTGCTCCAGAGAACCATGACAGCCTCTGTTGTGATGCAACAACTACCACAGCAAGAAAGCAGCCAGCATGACTTATGGTACCACCCACCCAGTGCCTCATTCTGAGGGCTCC